>NC_037682.1:30953832-31113147 GCF_003255815.1 Theropithecus gelada
TGCAAGCTCCACCTCCCGGGTTTACGCCATTCTCCTGCCTCAGCCTCCCGAGTAGCTGGGACTACAGGCGCCCACCACCTCGCCCGGCTAGTTTTTTGTATTGTTTTAGTAGAGACGGGGTTTCACCGTGTTAGCCAGGATGGTCTCGATCTCCTGACCTCGTGATCCGCCCGTCTCGGCCTCCCAAAGTGCTGGGATTACAGGCTTGAGCCACCGCGCCCGGCCTCACATTTTCTTATATATACACCATGGAATACTATGCAGCCATAAAAAATGATGAGTTCATGTCTTTTGTAGGAACATGGTTGAAGCTGGAAACCATCATTCTCAGCAAACTAACACAGGAACAGAAAACCAAACATGCATGTTCTCACTCATAAGTGGGAGTTGAACAATGAGAACACATAGACACAGGGAGGGGAATATCACACCAGGGTCTGTCGGGGGTGGGAGATTAGGGGAGGGATAGCATTAGAAGTAACTAATGTAGATGATGGGTTGATGGGCACAGCAAACCTCCATGGCACCTGTAAACCTATGTAACAAAACTGCACGTTCTGCACGTGTATCTCAGAACTTAAATGTATAATAAAAAAAAATAATAATAAATTTAAAACAAGAAGAATGAATACTAATCCTTCTTAAAGATGTTAATAATGGCCAGGCACAGTGGCTCATGCCTGAATCCCAGCACTTTTGGAGGCCCAGGCGGGCAGAGTACAAGGTCAGGAGATTGAAACCATCCTAGCTAAAATGGTGAAACCCTGTCTCTACTAAAAATATGTTTTGTTTTGTTTTGTTTTTTGAGACAGAGTCTCACTCTGTTGCCCAGGTTGGAGTGCAGTGGTGTGATCTCAGCTCACTGCAACCTCCACCTCCCAGGTTCAAGTGATTCTGCTGCCTTAGCCTCCCGAATAGCTGAAATTACAGGTGCACACCACCATGCCCAGCAAATTTTTGTGTTTTTAGTAGAGACATGGTTTCAGCATGTTGGCCAGGCTGGTCTCGAACTCCTGACCTCAGGTAATCCACCCACCTCGGCCTCCCAAAGTGCTGAGATTACAGGCGTGAGGCAGCGCGCCCGCTGGAAATAATTTTTTTTAAAGGCTACTGTCTGAACTCTGAAGGCCACTTCCTCCGGTCCCATCTGCAATTCAGCCGTCCATCCCTGTGCTGGGGCTGTGTACAGTCATTCCTAATGTTAAGCACCCTTGCTTAAGGGCAGACAAGAGACATTTTCAGATTTTTAAAAGAATTTATCATTAGGAATAGTTATGTGGTCCCAGATCTATCCTCTTGGGAGATTTAAAAGGTTTTTTTTCTTTTTTTTTCTTTTTTTCACTTTAAATCCTGTTCATGAGTTTTTAAAAAATGGCTTCTTAGGTGCAAGTTCATAGCTAAATGAATGAGAGCGCCACCTGCCGGGAACACCTGAAATTCCTGGACTTGCATATTGAATTGCAAGTTTGCTGGACCCAAAGCATTTGAATCAAACTGAGACACTCTGGTTAAAAATTAGGACTCACGGACTCTAGGGCTACAGATTTTGCATTTTAAAACAGTTTTGGGGTGCCTTGAGGTTTAAGAAACAAATGTCTTAGTTCCCAAACTTGCCTGCTAAGAATCACCCGGGAATTTTTGTTTGTTTCTTTGTTTGTTTGAGACAGCGTCTCATTCTGTCCCACCCTGGAGTGTAGTGATGCAATCGTAGCTTACTGCAGCCTTCAATTCCTGGGCTCAAGCGATCCTCCCACCTAAGCCCACCAAGTAGCTGGGACCAAAAGCACCCAACACCACGCCCTCCTGATTTTCGTATTTTTCTTTTGTAGAGATGGAGGCTTGCTATATTGACAAGCTGGTTTTGAACTCCTGGGCTCAAGTGACCCTCTGGCCTTGGCCTCCCAAAGTGCTGGGATTACAGGCATGAGCCACTGTGCCCAGCCAGAATGCTTGTTTAAAATATTTTTACTCTGGATCCCATTACAGGCTTACTGAATTCGTATTTCCAAGAAAGGTGCCTGGGGCTTGAGATTTGTATAAGACCATCAGATGAATATTTAAAAGCTGAAATAGATTCTCTATACCAGGGTAGAAGAGCACACTTTTTTTTTAAGCAGATAATTGATAACTAGAATATGAAACATCTAGGTCTGAGGATCTGGCAATATTATCACAATCAGGTTGTCCCTGGGTTCTCTGTCCCATAATTCAGCTTTGTAGTCTTAAGTCCCAGCCCCTTCCCTAAAATTCTTGTCATTAAACCCCAGGCTCCCGCGCTGGGCACCATGGTTCACGCCTGTAATCCCAGTACTTTGGGAGGCCAAGGCGGGGTGGATCACCTGAGGTCAGGAGTTCAAGACCAGCCTGGCCAACATGGTGAAGCCCCATCACTCCTAAAAGTACAAAAATTAGCAGAGCGTGGTGGCATGCGCCTGTAGTCCCAGCTACTTGGGAGGCTGAAGCAGGAGACTTGCTTGAACCTGGGAGGTGGAGGTTGCAGTGAGCCAAGATCGCGCCACTACACTCCAGCCTGGGCGACACGACAGAGCGAGACTCCGTCTCAAAAAAAAACCAAAACAAAACAAAAACAAAAACAAAAAAAACTCAGGCTGCCAATGGCTTCCTCTGATACTAGATAACACATTTGTAACACCAAGTGCCTAATAGGCAGAGATCCTGTTGGAAAGCCCTCCCACGACCTATCTTGTTTGCTTTGCGAACTGTTTTATTAGGTTGATGCAAAAGTAATTGTGGTTTTGTTATTACTTTCAATGGCAAAATTGGCAATTACTTTTGCACCAACCCAATACCTGGGCTGCACTTACCCCGATTTTCTCCTGTGAAGCAATGTCCTAGGTTTGGAACTACCTTTGAGATCGCATTGTGTCCAAAAGAACCGAATTCCAGCTTTGTGCAGTGGTCGATTGCTGAAACTGACCTGTCCTAAGATCTATCTGGATTTGGTCCAAGGTCCTGCCCTATCACAACTACTTGAGCAAACACATAAGAGGTGTCATTGTCTTCATAAGACACATAAGATGGTCATTGTCTTTTCTTCTTCAAGTTAAATAAAAAGTCCCAGTTACTTTAAATAGCATTGTGGGATTTAAAAAAAAAAAAAAAACTCTCTGCACAGTTAAGCCCAGGATAGCATGGGTTAAAAGAAATACAAACAGACCCTTAAATATTGTAGGTCATGAATATAGTAGAGGGAGAAACAGAATGCAAAATTTCCCAAAGTTAACCACAAAATTAAATTTTTTTTTTTTTTTTTTTTTTTTTTGGTAGACCATCTCATGAGACTAACCATCCTGCAGAACATACTTTGGGGAAGTATTTTCTTCTTCTTCTTTGTAACCATTTTGGGGGCTTTGTTTTGAATTGTCTGTGTTTTTCTTTAGTCGTGAGATTCAGAACCAATACCTGCGTCAGGAATGGGCTAATCTAGGTTGCACAGGATGGAAGGACGCTTTACAGTTTCCACACCATTCGTTTCTTTTTCAACAACTGAGTGTTCTGTTTGACCAACTTCAAAGCAGCTCTGCTAACCATAGCACGCCTGTTTATCTACCACGTTTCTCAGCTTTCTTTGCCTTCCACAGTATTTTCTTCCTTACGTTTGACTCCAGATGTACCAACCTCCCCGAGATGTACCAACCTGCATAATGAGTCAAAGAACTGACAACGGCTTTTAGTCAGTGGTTTTCCAGTAGTTCTGCAAAGCTTTGGGCTTCCACTGAGTTCCTCAGAAGCTGCCTGAAAATTCATGAATTGGCTCTAGACCCTTCCACCCACACCCCAAATCAAGCTTTCTGCTTCTTTGTATTTCATATCAGGGCCTGTGTAAGACTGGAAAAACGGATTTCTCAACTCAGCAATTTGAAAACCACTCATTTAAATTATCACCTGTTCTCAGGCATATTATGTTAAGTGTCCCAAAAACAACCCAGATGGTTTTCATAATGCCGCGATGCAGCAAGCAATGCTTTTGAAATCATCTCTGGGCTCCCTGCTTAGTGACTTTCCAACCCTTGCAGGAGGAGCTATGGAAGCCCCACTTCATCCCAGATTCTCAGACAAGCCTGGCACTTGTCAGCAAATAGTTAAGGAGTTCCCAAACCAGTAAGTTAAGGAGTCCCAAACCGGTAAGTGCTTCAGAGATTAAGGATTCGATTTCGCTGCCTGCTACTCCTGACCTGGCTCTGAAAACCTTGTGTCCAAACCCCGCCTGGAAACCCACAGTCCCAATAACTGAGTCCCCGTCTTGACTCTCTGCACCATCCTTCAGTTCCTACAGGCTCAGCCTTTCCTTGCCCCCTCCCTCAAGGTTTTGGAAACTGGAGTCTTCTACCAGCCACTCTGGTAGGGGCCGGTTCCCTGAATGCTGTTTACCACCCGTGTTCTTGCCAGTTGCCAGGACTAGGCATTGTTTGATGTCTGGTTCTGAGCCATTCCTGGTTTGATCTGCTCTCCACCCTGACCTTCCCTCTCATCTAAGCAGCTTATTATCTCTGCCAAGCCCAGACTTAGATTGTCTCTAAAATCCAAATGTATGGCCGGGCGCAGTGGCTCACGCCTATAATCCCAGCACTTTGGGAGGCTGAGGTGGGCGGATCACCTGAGGTTGGGAATTTGAGACCAGTCTAACCAACATGGAGAAACCCTGTCTCTACTAAAAATACAAAATTAGCTGGGCATGGTGGCACATGCCTGTAATCCTAGCTACTTGGGAGGCTGAGGCAGGAGAATCACTTGAACCCGGGAGGTGGAGGTTGCAGTGAGCCGACATCATGCCATTGCCTAGGCAACAAAACTCCATCTCAAAAGAAAAAAAGGAATAAAGAAAAAAAAATCCAAATTTATATGTATCTATGTAAATAGAGGGGCCTCCTGTTCCCTGAGCTTGAACAGACAGCAGACCCTGGACATTGCATACATAGGAGCTGGTTCTATGTCCCCAGGACTTGTCTGTCTGTAGCCATCCTTAGGGAGAAACCTACCTCCTCACCATGTACTCTCCCACCAATTCAACATGGACTGTGATGTCTTGACAATGGAAGGATGTCTCACTCCTTCAACTTGGGCTGAGTTCACATCCCATTTAAGACTTTGTATATGCCTTTTCCAAATAGTTTTCTTTGTCCAAGGCTCTAAAATTTGTCTCCTTTCCTAACAGTGCACTGTGGTGCTGTGGCCTAACAATTGGCCACTGTGTTCTGCCAACATTTTGGAAAAACTTCTCTAACAACCCTCATTCTTATTTTTCACCTCTTAGGATCATTGGCCTCGTTGAGATCTTCACAAAGGCTACAGACCTGTGCTGTCCCCTATGGTAGCGCTAGCTACTTGTAGCTATTCAAGTTTAAAATTAAATTAAAGGCTGAGGCAGAAGGATCACTTGAGCTCAGGAGTTCGAGACCAGCCTGGGCAACATGGCAAAATCCTGTCACTACCAAAAATACAAGGAATTAGCTGGGTGTGGTGGCATGCACCTGTGGTCCCAGCTACTCAGGAGGCTGAGGTGGGAGGATTACTTGAGCTAAGGAGGCAGAGGTTGCAGTAAGCCAAGATCATACCACTGCACTCCAGCCTGAGTGACAGTGAGACCCCATCTCAAAAATAATTAATAATTAAAATTAAATAAAATTTAAGACTCAGTTCTTCAGTCACAATAGCTAGATTTCAAGTTGCAGCCACACGTGGTTAGTGGGCTTCTGTATTTGATAGCACAGGTATGGAACCTTTTTCTTTATTTCAGAAAGTTCTATCAGACAGTCCTGCATAGATGCATAGACCCTTTCTCCAGAATATGCAAATTTGTACTTACATTAAAAGGCAATTTTAGGTGATTCAAAGACACCCCCCACTTCCTAAGCTCGCCTCCCCATGGTGTTAGGAACCACTCTCTAATGTGGGTGGGGGCTGGGCATAGTGGCTCACACCTGTAATTCCCACACTTTGGGAGGCTGAGGCGGGCGGATCACTTGAGGTCAGAAGTTTGAGACCAGCCTGGCCAACATGGTGAAACCCATCTCTGCTAAAAATACAAAAATTAGCCAGAAGTGGTGGCACATGCTGTAGTCCCCACTACTTGGGAGGCTGAGGCAGGAGAATCGCTTGAACCTGGGAGGTGGAGGTTTCAGTGAGCCAAGATAGCACCACTCACTCCAGCCTGAATGACAGAGTGGGACTCTGTCTCAAAAATATTAATAATAATAATAATATGGATGGGGAGCACATGACTATCCTGAAGTCTATGGAGGAGGCAGATATCAGGAAAATCTCAGTTCAGATGTCAGTAATCCTTTTCCCTTAACACACAGTCTTAAGCACATGCCGGCTCCTTGAGAGTTTAAAAAGAAACCTAGCCATTCGTTACATTGCCCCATTCATCCTGTTAGTTTCATTCATTCACTTATTCAATATTTATTGAGCTCCTACTTTATGCTCACACTGACCTAGGTAATGGGATACAAAAGTGAACTAAATGGAGAAGATCCCTTACCTCATGGAGCTTATATTCTTGTAAGACAGCCAAGACAACCAACAGAGAAGCAGGTAATGCTCTCTGCTCTATAAACTTAGCTTTCTCCAATGAATTTCAAATCTATTTCTGTAAGCCTGAACATGTTAATTCTCTGCTTAAAGACATTCCCTCCTGATTAGCAGAGTTGATTAAAATCACCTGTGGGAGTTAACGATCTATAGCTGCCAAATGCACCAAAGGTGATCCACAAACTAAATTAAAATTTGGCCACTCTCCAAAGTCAAGGCCATAATCTACCTTTCTCATAAGACAGTTCTGTCTGTACTTAAATAGTTGAGATTATAACACCCTCACTTTCAAGATAAATTCCAGGGTATTTTATCTCCTAATTTCCAGATTTTTTTTTTTAATTGCGTAAGCACATAGAGGACCTCATATCAGGTAAAGTTTCTAAAGTTTACTTCGAGCTACCTCTCTTATATGATTTTTTGATTTTTGCATGGGCAATCCCAGATCGGCTTCTTAATTGTCAACTCCACTTGGAATTGTTCCAATGTTTGCCAGTGTTCTATTATGTTCTTTTCCACTTGTCCAGCTTAATGACAGCTGTTTTTCTTCAAAAACATAACGTTTGGGTAAGGCCCGAGTTGGGATGACATTTTCTCTTAATATAATTTGCATTCTTAAAATCAAACACATTACCAGCAGATTGGCTTAATTGAACACATGCACGTATGTGTAAGAAACCATGTCTTTCTTTCCTTGATCCAAAGTTTTGTATTTCACCACACTGGCCAACTCCCAAAAATTTAACTGAAATCAAAGAATTGATTCATTCTAAGATGGCTGGAGATATGTATATATATTCATCTCTATCTATCTTCCTCCTATGCTTTTTCCCATATCACACAAAACACAAACACAGATACAGTCTGAGTTTACTTGATTCCTCCAGTCCTCAGGTTGACTAGATGACTGAGGAAAATTTGAAAGACAAGAGATCTATCTACAGTCTTTCCTAACTTCCTAGTCCCTTTACCAGATTTTTCCATGAGGATTTTTCTTCCTTTTTTCCTTGAGGAAGCCAACTCCTGTGGGCTACAAAACACTTATTTCACCCTGTGTCTCTAAAAGATAAGAACATTTGATAAACATAATCACACTACCATTACCACATCAAAAAAAAAAGTTACTTTTAAGAGCAAACATCGAGGCAGTGTTCCTAATGGTTTCATAATGTCAAATGTTTGACTTTTTAAAACAAATTCAAAATGCAAAGAAGTTCCACACCTTGTAATTGGTTGTCATGTCTTTTAAGTCTTTTTAAATTATAGGTTTTCTCTCCATCTCTTTCTTTCCTTGAAACTTATTAAAGAAACTCAGTTGTTTGTTGAGCAGCATTTCTCATGGCTGAATTTTGCAGAATATATCTTCCTGGTGCAGGTCAACATTCACAGGATTCTCAGATTTAGTTGGAGGCATGTTTATCTACACTTTAAGTCATCAAGTAATTTGAATATATTAATATAAATCCCATATGCTCTTTTCCCCCCAGAAATACTCCAGATGATTCCTCAAATAACCTTTCATTCAGTAAGTTCCCCGTTGTAAATTTCCAGTTGGGTAATTTTCTTTATGTTTGATGGGTGCGCACAACGAAGAAAAGGCGGGGCGGGGAAATCTTTCTGAAATTCTTTAAATATATCCATTAGAGGGCGACATTGCCTTTAATATTACATTTACCCAATAAAATTTTAAATTGCATAAAATTTACTTTTGTATTTTTGACAAGTTGGACCTCATTGCCTACTTTAACTTCTAATCTCACGTCTGTAAAGTGTGACTGCGTTCTCCTTTGTTAATTTGATCTCTGCTGACTTGTGTCTTTGATATTACAGTACTTCCATCTTTGACTCTGTTCCCAATTCTAACCATCGGGCGGCGATGTTGCATAAATAAAGACCCGTGGAAAGGCAAAATTAAGCGAAATTGCCAAATAAAAAGCAGTTTCGCCGGGGGTAAAGGCCATTAATTTCAGAAGGAAAGAGACAAACCAGACATTTCTAGTTCATATCCAACTCACAGCCCAAGGTCAGAACTGTGTAAAATGCAACACAAAGGAGCCATTCAGGAGTGGGGGAGGCTGACTTGAGAAGAGCGAACGCACAATCCCCGCTTTGAGTCTGCGGTTCCCGTGGAGGGGGCACAGGTCCGTTCGCGCACGTGCGTGTGAGTAGCCACAGGGCAGCGGCGGGACGTGCCTGGACCGGGCATGGGAGTGCTGAACTTACAGAGCTCTGGCGGACCGCTTGGGACACCCGCCCCGCGGTAAGTTGGCACTGGCGCTGCCTGGAGGTCAGCCACTCATTGTACCCCGGCGGAACTGGGTCCCGCGGGGGCATACGGCTCGCCCACCAGCACGCGTTAGGAGGCGAACACCTGCATCCAGCTAGGTGTTCCGAGCGGAACCCAGGGCTAGGGACCGCTCTGCCACCTTCTTCTCATTCTTCCTGTAAGAACACTCTCTACCTCGGACAAAAAGGATCCACCTGACAGCAAGTGGTATCGTCACACAGCGGTAACAGAAAACTCATGGATCCTCTCGAGAATCTGACAAAAGTTGGGGCCTCCTCCCCATAGTAGCACTCAGAAAAGGGCAGGTGAAACTACAAATGGGCGGAGGCACTCACAGGCTTTCTGGGGCCCGTCCATTGATCAGATCCCAGGTTAAGAAATTCTGTCCTGATTGGAGCCTAGACAGCCGCGCAAAGAAGCCAGACGGACTTGGGAAGAGAGGCAGGGACGTCCCTCCTCCCTCCAAACACAGCCAGCGTTTCATTTCAGATTGAGGGAGGGGCCTGGCCGAAGGTGGAGGAGAGGTGGAGCGCCTGGCTGGGGCCCTCCCCATTCTCCTGGCCCCCACCCCGGAACGCCTGGCTGAGAAGGGTTCCAAAGCGAGCAGCGAACGCCCAAAGCCTGGGCTGCGGGAAGGTGGCAGCGCTCTGTAGCTTTTCCTTTGCATTTTTCTTTAAATCGTGAGCTCCGGAGCTATGGTTTCGACCGCTGCTTTCCCGTCTCCACCTCCACCTCCCAGTTCGCTGGCTCGCCCTTCCCCCTCCCTCATCCCCACCCCCCACCCCCACCCCCCACTCCCCACTCCCACCCCCCCCCCCCCCCTCCCCCCCCCCCCCCCCACCCCCCCATCTCCACCTCCATCCCCACCCCCATCCCAGCCGCGTGCCCGGCCCTCCGCCTCCAGCCCCGCCTCCGCCGCCGCGGGGTTTCACCCAAGGCAAAGTGAAATCTGCATAGTGACCGCCCCCTCGAAGATCATTGGTGCAGCCCCGCCCATCGCGGCCGGTGATTGGTGAGCTGCCCGAGGTTATTTGCATGTCGGACGCAGCCTGGTACCCAGCTGTGCCGCCGGCCGGCGCCGCGCAGAAGTTTGCCGAGCGCTTTCTCGCCGGCTGGTCCCGGACTCGCGCTGCGCCCTGCGCCCTGCGCCCTTCGCCGCCGCCCTGTTCTCCCGGGAGTCCTTCTCTGTGGAGGACTGACGCTCCGCTTGTGGGAATTAGAGGTAGACAAGGGGGAGTGCCGAGGGGGAGCGGCGAGGATCTTTCCAGTGACAGCTTCGAGTCGGGACGCCAGGAGCGTGGGGCTCCGGCTGGCCACTGATCTCGCCCGCCTTCCCGCGGCCTCCGGGCGGGCAATGCGGCCGCCGAGCCCCGCGGCACAGAGAGGAAAGAGGGTGGCTCGGAGAGCCTAGAGCTTGTTTCTGCCCACTTGGGGAAGAGGGCATGGAGTTGTGAGCTCCCCTCGCTCGGCGACGCCGCCCGCGGCAGGCTCCCCATGGCCGGGACGTACAGCTCGACTCTGAAGACGCTGGAGGACTTGACCTTGGACTCCGGGTATGGGGCCGGGGACTCGTGCCGCTCGCTCAGCCTCTCGTCCTCCAAGTCCAACTCGCAGGCGCTCAACTCTTCGGCGCAGCAGCACCGCGGGGCGGCCTGGTGGTGCTACTCCGGCTCCATGAACAGCCGCCACAACAGCTGGGACACGGTGAACACGGTGCTGCCCGAGGACCCCGAAGTGGCCGACCTCTTCTCGCGCTGCCCGCGGCTCCCGGAGCTGGAGGAGTTCCCCTGGACCGAGGGAGACGTGGCCCGGGTGCTCCGCAAAGGTGCGGGCGGTCGGCGGCTGCCCCAGTTCTCCGCCGAGGCGGTGAGGCGCCTGGCCGGGCTGCTCCGTAGGGCTCTGATCCGCGTGGCCCGCGAGGCGCAGCGCCTGAGCGTGCTGCACGCCAAGTGCACTCGCTTTGAGGTGCAGAGCGCCGTGCGCCTGGTGCACAGCTGGGCTCTGGCGGAGAGCTGCGCGCTGGCAGCCGTCAAGGCGCTGTCCCTGTACAGCATGAGCGCCGGAGACGGGCTGCGCCGGGGCAAGTCCGCGCGCTGCGGCCTCACCTTCTCAGTGGGCCGCTTTTTCCGCTGGATGGTGGACACCCGAATCTCCGTACGCATCCATGAGTACGCGGCCATCTCGCTCACCGCCTGTATGGAGAACCTGGTGGAGGAGATCCGAGCCAGGGTGATGGCCAGCCAGAGCCCTGATGGCGGAGGGGCCGGAGGCGGGGAGGTGTCTGCTGAGGCCCTGGAGATGGTCATCAACAACGACGCCGAGCTCTGGGGCGTCTTGCAGCCCTATGAGCATCTCATCTGCGGCAAGAACGCCAATGGTAAGTGCGCGGGCCTCGGACTGGCAGACTGGGTAGGCAAGAAATCCCGCCCTGGGCTACTGGGGGAGTGAATGTCCTGAGACAAAGCTGGTGGCTGTGCCAGTACTTTGGGAGAAAGCGTTGGGTCTGAGGATAGGGTTCATTAAATGGCACTTGTCAGAGATTGTTCTAAGGGTAACTGACTTTTGGAGGGCAAACTCGTGAATGATCTACATCCTGTGCTGCGTGGCATTGTTACTATCTGCGGGCCGTTCATTGATTGGGTGAGATTGAATCTCTTGACCAAGCCATTCCTGAACCTCTCTTGAAGTGAAACTTACTGCCCCGTGGCTCTTTGCCGTGCTTAACTAGATCTCTAGTTGCTGTCTTTTCCCAACAGCTGGGCAGATTGACTGATTCTGCCCCCTAGTTTTCCCCAACTCAATAGCAGCAGCCAAAGGGTCCCAGCTTAAAGACCTGAGCCTTGGATAAGTGAGATGGGGGGAGGGGAGTGGGAAGCCCGAGATCTGGCGCTGCGCCTTGTGCTTTGCTGGGCTGAAGGATGCTGTCAGGCGCTCTCGGGGGATAGAGGGGGTAGTGGCGCGCTCTTAACTATATGTGCCCAGGAATGATGAAACCTGGGGACCCCCGATTCCCCTTCCCGGAAGGGTACAGGTTGTCTCCTGGGACCTGATTTTCCAAGCTGTCACCAACCAAGTGAGCCATTGCTTAAAACCTTGCATTGTATTAAATGTTCTTTCCTGAAAAGAGTGATGGCCCATCGGGGGAAGAGATGGAGGGATAGGTAACGGCTTGGGGTCAAGTCTGGGAAAGGAACCATTGGGTGGTTGCACTTCTCTGAAGATGGCATGGATTTAGTGCAAAGGATGGAAGCAAAGCACTTGACCTTTTCCCTGACAATGTTAGGGGGTGTGACATTGCATTCAACTCCAAACTACCTACAATACTTCAGTTTCAGGAATCAGCACCATAAACTGTTCAGAATGGTAACAGTCTTACAGTCTGATTGGAAGGCCACTTGGGGGGCAGCTTTCACTGGCAAATGGTTCAGAATGGTTTATAAGCAGGCAGTGGTAGAGGTCAGGTGGGGACTGGAAAGGGATAAAAGAAGTCAAAACGTGGTTTAACATAATCATAATAGCTGAAATGTAAAATAACACTTAATGTGTCATCATTGTTCTTAGCACTTTAACTCAAGTACTCCTAGCAAGCCTATTAGGTAGGTACTTACTGTTTAGTATTATGCCCATTTTACAGATAAGGAAACCAAGGTTCCCAGAAGTTATATAATCTGCCCAACATTACATAGATGTTAAATGGCAAAACTGGAATTTGAATCTGGTTTGAATACAGGTAGGCCCCTTTAAGGTTTTAGCCGCTGGTGGAGAAGAAGCAGCTTTGTTTTTCTGGGGGTTTGTTGTTGTTGTTGTTGTTTGTTTTTCCTACTGAACTGTAGCTCTCAGATCTTATGCTTTGTTTTTGATTGGTCCAGTTTTCAAGGAGAACAGTTGACATGTTAGGACCATTTTGAAGATACTCTGTACCAAGCATGGGTTACTTTGACATTATTGGTTTTGTTTTTAAATTCTGACACTGCCAAAGGAGATGCCGGGAATTGAAGAGCATCTGCTTCTTAATTTTCTTCCTCTTAGGTCAGAGCTAAGGTCAGTCCCGAATCTCAGTTGATGATGTCACAGCTGCTTGTTGTGCCTCACCCTCCAGGTTTGTGGCATCAACGCTGGGAACAGCAGCTCCAGGGCAGGAAGTGGAGGGCCAGGGGATTTCCATCCAGTGGTCATAACTGAGGGAAAGAGTTCAGTACTTTTGGCTAAGGGGAGGCCCAAACTGAACTCAAAGAAGTAAAGGCTCGTAGAAAAGACTGAAGACCTAACCCTATAAGCCAAACAAGAATAAGGGTGGAACCGTAGATGCAAAACAAAACAAAAAACATATCTTTCATGCAGAACAGGTGCATTGAGAAGCTTCTCCCAGCTTTTCTAACTGCAAATTGAAGCAAGGAAGACCAACTCCCTGCCCAGGACACCCTGAAGATGTGAAGTGGCCTGAAGCTGCTAGAAAACAGATTCCTTCTGCTAAAGGGCTTCCAATAAAAGAACTATTCCTTATCTAGGGTCAGCATTCCTTGGGATTTCCTTTATAAGTTGGTCTTTTGACCACCGCCCCCCCCCCCCCCCCCCCCCCCCCCCCGCCCGCCTTTTGTTTTTTTAAGATAGAAACAGGGTTTCGCTATGTTGCCCAGGCTGGTTTCAAACTCCTGGGCTCAAGCAGTCTTCCTGCCTCGGCCTCTCAAAATGTTGGGATTACAGGCACGAGCCACCCCACCCAGCCACGACCCCATGTTTTAACATTCTCCTTGCCCCCTCCCCTTTCCAAACAATCCTCCTTAATCCTTGGTAGTCAAGACAGCAGGATTCTCTGTGGCAGACAACAAAGCTCCCTGGATGCTCAGAGCCAAAGTGTCTCCCTCTGTACATTCTCAGGTCTCCAGGGAACTCTCTTGCAGGCGAGGTGACCATTCACTTCCACTTAGCAACTGGATGCTCATTTTTTATACATGAAAACCGGGGGGTGGCCACATTAAACAATAACCAGGCTGATTTATTAAGTCCCTTTAGATAAAGTAAAATGAATGTTTAGTAGAGGGGCAATGAATTACTTATGCCTGAAAGCTGGTTCAGAGGGAAGCATAAACTGCTTAGGAACAAAATGGAGTGGTCCAAACCTTTGTTATATTAAAATTACCCCAAGGCCAGCAAGGTTACAGTTTACACAGCTGAAGACCAACTGGGGAATGACTGCGTATGGGAGGGAGAGTGCTGGTTAGAATTCTTGTCCTGCTGGTCTTCCCTTTAAATTATATATTTATTGTTGTTATGCCTGCTAATTATACAGCATGGGCACATGCATTTGACTCAGCTATATAGGGCTTTTAAACTTAATGTCTTCCAACCAAGAATTTAAGGGCCCTAATCCATCTATTCCTGTCCATTACTCAGAATGCAGGACAAATATGGTTTTGCTCAGCACAAGATGGGTAATAAAAGTTCTGCAGTGTTTATAAAACATGATCCCAGCTCTGTAGAGCAGCAGGAGTTATATATTGTTGTTCATTTGGTATTGATGTCCCCAATCCCATGGCAATGCCATTAAATGATGATATCTTCATGACTTCCTTACGGGAGGTAGAGAAACCAATTTAATAGAGTAGTATTTATGAACAGGGAGTTTGCAGAAAATAGAAACTTTTTGCGTCCACGTGTCTCCCTCCCTACTCTCCTCTCTCTGCTCTCTCCCTCCCCTCCCCCATCACTCCCCATAAGTGAGTTTGATGCTGAGCATCACTACTAGGTTTCTTCTTGGTCATTTTTCTTACTAAGCTTTTGTGAGTGTGGCGTTTTAGAAAATCCTCCTCAATTTCTAGATTCTTGATTAAGTGATAGGATATTGGTGAGAATATCCTTGCTCCAAAGAACTATCCAGGGTGTACAAAAGGATTGCTCTCGCCTAGTGGTAACATGCACAAGATTCACTACGAGGGTTTGAAGCCTACCTTTGCCATTTTTAAAATTTTATTTTGTTATTTGTTTGTTTATTTTGAGACAGGGTCTTGCTGTGTCGCCCAGGCTGGAGTGCAGTGGTACAATCATAGTTCACTGCAACCGTGAACTCCTGGGTTCTAAGGGATCCTCCTGCCTCAGCCTCCCAAGTAGCTGGGACTGTAGGCACATGCCACCACACCCAGCTAATTTTTTAAATTTTATTTTTGTAGAGACGGGGTCTTGCTATGTTGCCCAGGCTGGCCTTAAACTCCTGGGCTCAAGCGATTCTCCAGCTTCAGCCTCCCAGAGTGCTGGGATTACAGGCATGACCCATCAGGACTGGCCATACATACCTTTGCCATTCACATGAGTGGCCTGGCGCAATTTTCTTAACCATTCTAACCTTCAGTTTTGTCATCTACATAATGGGAACTAGTAAGAGCATCTAGCTTATATGGTTGGTATGAGAATTAAATGAGACAATAGATTTAAAGATCTTAGCACATAGTAAATGTTCAATAAATAGTAAATTCATTCAACAATTATTGAGCACTGACCCTGTACCCACCACTGTTAAAAGTGCTGTGGACTAAGTGATGAGCAAGAAGAAAAGCCGTCCTCTCATGAAGTTTATAATCCAGTGGAGGAAATGAGAAAACGTGAATCAGTAAGGGTTTTCTCTTGGTAGTGAATGTTGTTTAAAATATATTTTTTTAAAGGGCAGGGTAATGGGATGGTGTGACGGGGCTAATTTAAATGACAGTCAAGGAATGCTTCTCTGAAGGTTTATTAGTAATCGCCAGTAACATCAATACTGCTAAGGACCTTTAGGCCAAAAATAGTGACTGAGGACTTTTCTGAATGATTCAGTTATTCACCAGCTGAGAGAAGTCTCAACATCTCACTTAGAGCTGAGAAAGAAAAGCGCTGCGTGTAGAGCAGGGATAAAACCTCTTCGGGTTGTAGGATTTATTTAGCGATGAGATGTAGGATGAATTTCTACTGAGAGAATCAGCTGAAGCAGCAAGAGTTGATTGGGCTTCTTAGGTGTTGTTCAATCACTTTCCACACCTGCGTGGTCTGAAGGACGAAGGCAGCTTCCCATCTCTTTAACCATTTTCTTAAAGCCAAGAGAATTGGTAAAACTGAAACAGAGCAAGCTTTGGAAACGAAATTTTTTTTTTCTTGCATGCCTGCGAAGGGCAACCCTGGCCTTAAGTAGTAAGAGGAACAAGGTAGAGTTGTTCCACTTGCTCCTTCTGAAAGCTCTACCTGACTCCCCGAACTGGAAGAGTCACCCCTTTGTGATGTTTCCTTAGCACCCAGGGCATATTCTTAAATCATTTCCTGCTTATGTGTGTCTCTCCCATCCAACTGTGGACTCGTAGGCATTGTTGTCTTCCCTGTACCTCTCACAGTGTCTACAATACGTGCTCTATAAATGCTAGGCAAAGGATAGATCCTACCATACAGGTTTAAAGTTTGCACTTGAATTCCTTTGACACATCAGAAGAACCGTCCCCCATTTCTACCAAGGCAGAAAATTTCCAAGTTGTTCTTAATGCACAGAGTCAGCATTTTGGGGCTACCTTCAACCTTAGGGTACACTGATTTCTAGCAGGGTTCCCAAGTCTGGCTTTGATGTGCAAGATGTGAGCTGGGGGAGTTTTCAGGTTAGGAGAATGTCTTCAGTGTATGATACCCAAAGAGGAAGGGCTTCACAACAGACGTCTAGTAGAGCAGGCTTCAGATAAGTCAACAGGATTGAGTTGAAAGCTTCTTTAAGAATGGAAATACCGGCCCGGCGCGGTGGCTCATGCCTGTAATCCCAGCACTTTGGGAGGCCGAGGCGGGCGGATCACGAGGTCAGGAGATCAAGACCACAGTGAAACCCCGTCTCTACTAAAAATACAAAAAATTAGCCGGGCGTGGTGGTGACGCCTGTAGTCCCAGCTACTCGGGAGGCTGAGGCAGGAGAATGGTGTGAACTCGGGAGGCGGAGCTTGCAGTGAGCAGAGATCCGGCCACTGCACTCCAGCCTGGGCGACAAAGCAAGACTCCGTCTCAAAAAATAAAAATAAAAATAAAATAAGAATGGAAATACCAATCGCCCCCTTGCCAACAGAGCTGCCCCAGAGGACACTTTATGTTGATGACTGTTGCTCGGAAGAGTTTACATCTGTGTCCCACTCCATCTGCCTCCGGTCTGAGGATTGAACCAAGGTAATCAATTGCCAAGACATTCCTGGGTTGGCATCCCAAGAATGGGAAGTTCTGAAACAAACCAGAGACACTTTGTTGCACATCCTCAGCTTTGTCCTTATCCCACCTCACCGCCAGTATTCATCCTTTGTCCGACAGGACAGTGGGTAGATGCTCCGCCTCTATTTCTACTCTTCTGCAGCTGTAGTAATAGGTCTGACTTTTCTGCAACACCTCACGCTTATTCTCGTCTGTGAGCTTTCTAGGTCCCCATAAGAATCCTGTGGATGTGTGTCCTTTCACTGAGAGGTCTCCGTGAGTCCAGAATTCACAGCTCAATAATAACTAAGCTCAATAATGACTAAGTCCCATTTTGCTCAAGCCCCAAGTCTGTGCTTTTCCTATAAAGAATTACAGAATCCAAGGTAGCAAATACAGGTCAGTACTTGGCTCCCTTCAAATGGCAGCTGGGTCAAACTCGTAGCAAGAACAACACTTGTTATAGGTCTTGTTTGTTAATGGCCTGTGGTGTCCAGACACTTTACATTTGTTAGGCCAGTGAGTGTTCGTGACCACAGTGAAAGAGCAGGCACTGACACCCAGGGGTGTATCTTCCTCCAAAGGATGCTGTTACTCTGTTTAAATGCTGCTTGCTGGCTCTCCCCACCCTAAAGGTGCCATTGATTTTACAGAGCCGTGATTGCTGCTCCTGGAGGTGGAAGAAGGGGGCACAGAGAGCTCTGCTGCCCAGGGAGAGCCTTTATAAGTGTCACCTGCTGGTGACCAATAAGCTCAGCTGAATAGAGAAGCTGCAGAGTCCACTGCGATGCTTTTCTAAAGGAGGGGTGAGTCAGCTCAGCAAAGGTGAATACATGAAGGAGGGAAGGCACCAAGAGGGATGTGAGTCTAAGTCACTGGTCTCGGGGAGCTTGGTGCACCTGTCCCGGAGTTGGCAGAAGAGCCTTTACGAAGGGGGTTTTGATTTCCTCCGAGTCCTCCATGGTGTCCAGCTGCTGACTCCATCTCAGTGTTTAAAGCACAGGGAGAGAATGAGTCAGCGATATAGCAAAGTGCTGAAGGGCCCAGGCTTTGGTGTCTGAATTGAGTCCCAAATTGATTTGCCTCTTACTGACCTAGGCCTTCAAGCAAGTCACACTAAGTTTCTATTTCCTCTACCGTAAAATGAGAGGCTTATACACATGCGGTTGTGCCTTGTGCATACTCAGTGCCCTAGGATGTGAGAGATGCAGCCAGGCTTGCTGGTAAGAGCCAGCACGGGGTGGAGCTGCCTGGCTGTAATTCCTCATAACCTCACTTGGGAGCTGTGTGACCCTGGGCAACTTGTTTCACTTCCGTGCCTTAGTTTCTTCCTGGATCACAGGGCACTATTGACATTTTGGACTGGATCATGTTTTGTCATGGGGCTCTCTTGGGCGTTGTAGGATGCTTCATAGCCACCACCAGTTGAGGCCATCAAAAATGTCTCCAGACTTTTCCAGATGTTCCCTGGGGAGCAAATTCACCCTTGCTGTGAAACACCACTCTATAAGATAGGACTGAAAATAGTACCCAACTCATAGGATGGTTGTGAGGATTTCATAGTAGTCTCTGTGAGGAACTTTGTGTTATGCCTGACACATAAAATATTCTAATTGTTTTTAACAAACTTGTGTTGGATGCAGTAATTGTGTTCATTTTTGCCAAAGTCTCTAGTGCAAGGAGGGTATGACCCAGATCTCAGGGAGATGGGTATTACTCACAAGGCTTTCCTTGGTGGCTAACAGTTTGTTTGTGGAGGTAGGAGGAACTTATGGAATCTGGAAAAAGCACCCTTGCACCTTGCTCAGTTGCGGCTCAATGGCCCCCAACAACAAGTGGTCTGGCAGTGGGCAAAGAGATCAGATCTCTCCCTCTGAGCTCAGGCCCACCTCTGCCAGGATGACAGCGACAGTGCACATTCAAAGCTCCAGGCCCCCAGAGAGAAATTCTGCTGTGGATATTGGACCCTACTTGTGGCAGCCGCCAAATCCTCAGCCACAGATCATAGCAGGTGTTTTCTGTTTTGCTAGCCTGTCATGTAAACACACTTTGTGGTCTTCTGGCTTGTTTTAAAAAAGGCCTAAGTGGTTTTGCAGCTTTGGTTGTATACTTGGAGCTGCATGCAGGATTGGGAGGAGCGACATAAGGAACACAGCCCAAGTACTCCCGAGGAATGCCACGCCAGCATTATTAATCAGCTGCTCACTGAGTGCCAGCTACGTCCAAGGCAATGGAAACAGATTAGCAGGGGAAAAGAATCTTGCCTGTTCAGAGTTTAGAAGCGTTCAGAATCTAGTAGGGAAAGCAAAGCATATGTACAGATAGTTACAAAGAAGTTTGTAATCACTGCCTTCAAACAAAGAGGGGAGCAATGGCAATAGACTCCACTGTCTAGTCTACATTGCTGGTTCCCCATCGTGGGTGCTTTTCAGGAGCTGTTTCATTTAATCCTCCCAGCCCCTCTGGAAGGTAGATATAACTTCCGTCCCATAGCTGGGGACCTTAAAGCTTCTGGTGATTAGAAAGCTTAAAGGGAAGAGATGACTCCTGGCTGGCTGGGTGGAAGGAAGTCAGGGTTTCTTTGTGGAGGATGTGGCAGGTGTGCCAGTGATTTGGGCAGGTAGAGCTGCAACTGCGGAGGCGGAAAGGGATGCAGAGCCCCCAGAGGCTTCCAGGCAGAGGGAACAGTGTGAGCAAAGACCTGGAAGCCAACGCGTATGTGTTGGAGAACAGCAAGTTCTCCTGTTTGGGTGGAAGGTTCAGATACATGACAAGCAGAAACAGTGGAGATAACACAGGAAAAAGGAAAGCTTTCCCACATCTTTTATCCAGATGTTAAGAAGCCTGCCAGAGTACAGGACGAGAGTTTTCCAAAACTTATTTTCATAATTCAGAAATTGAGTGTGTCTTCTCCCTAGCTCATCTTAACCATGGCCTCAGACCTCCAATTACTCCTCTTGGTGATTGAAAGCTTGACCTCAAAAATGCACCCGTCTGCTGTCCTAGCAGTAAAAGCATTGAAAGAAGACCTTAACCGAGCAAACTTGGGTTGAGAGAGGATGAAGAACAAGGCTTTTATCAACCCTTCTTTTCTTGTTGAATTTGGCTCTGACTTTGCATTTCTTCCATGGCCCTGAACGTAGCATTTCAGTCCAAAGCAATCCCAGTACAGAATGAAGGTCAAGACTGGCAAACGTGTTAAATGAGGCCATTGGATTGACTCTTGCCAAAGCAGGATTCTTAATTGTGGAAGGAGAGAGCAGCATAAAACAGGGTGAGAGAAGATGGTCCCAGAACTTTTTTTTGTTTTTTGGTTTTAAGTCTGACTGACATATACAATATTCAACTTCTAGTTTAGGGTTTATTATTTTGGACAATGAAAGCTCAATTCTCAGAGATGCTGACATTTTAATTCTTAGTTAATGTGTTTCCAGAGCATTGATAATAAAGATTTCAAGCATATTAAGTGCTTAATATTGTGGAACCACCTTATAGCTAATTGTCATCTGAATTGGAGTCCCTAAGGTGCAGCTGAATTCTGCTGACAATAATAAAATGTGATAGGTCATCAATGGCTTAGCTAATAACTCAGGTGTTGGTCTTTTTCGTGACTCGTGTCATGAAGGGAAGGAATTTTCTTGTCACTTGACAAAGAGAAACTTCATGAACATATTGCAAAAATACATACACAGTCATTTGTAGTGACTTGAGGCCCATAGTTCTTTCTTTCCTTTTTTTTTTTTTTTTTTTTTTTGTTTTTTATTTGACATGAAGTCTCACTCTGTCAGCCAGGTTGGAGTGCAGTGGTGTGATCTCAGCTCACTGCAGCCTCCACCTCCCAGGTTCAAGCAATTCTCCTGCCTCAGCCTCTCAATTAGCTGAGATTATAGGCAGGTGCCACCACACCTGGCTAATTTTCACATTTTCAGTAGAGACAGGGTTTTACCATGTTGGCCAGGCTGGTCTCGAACTCCTGACCTCAAGTGATCTGCCCGCCTTGGCCTCCCAAAGTGCTGGGATTACAGGTGTGAGCCACTGTGCCTGGCCCATGGTTTGCTTTCTAAAAGTAAGCTGAGGAGAGTCAGGCCCATGATGGAAAAATTAAATAGGAAAACTAAACTTGGAAGTCTGGACATATAAGGTTAGAGTTGACAAGACATTAAACTGGACCTCAAAGAGTTTGAAATGGGCCTCTCAGTGCATGAAAACCCTCCCTACAGTTGAAGCCAAGCTTTTATTGAAACTTTTACAACTTTTTTTAGTCTGTACCTTTAAAAATATGAAAATTAGTATTTGCTATGAGGAAAGCTATTAATAAACACAAGCCTGAGGCTCACATACCAAGCGGTGTACATGCACAAGCATCCGGAACAATCCAGTACAGAGATGTGAGGATTTGGATTCAGAAAATCCTGGGGTAGAGCTTGCCCTGTCTGTGACCTGGCGTGAATCCTTCCATCTCTTGGATCTGTGTTTCCTTATCTGTGGTGTGAAGAGGTGGGACTCGATTCCCCAAGGGCCTTTCTGTCTCTGATAATGTTTCTAGATCCCACATGGACACTGTACAGTCATTTTCCTAAGGTCAAGCCCTAGAATTAGTATCCTTGGGAAAGAAACAGCCCAGGATGGTGCTGGACGAGCTCTCCGAAGACCTGGCTTGGTAATAGGGCTGGACACTGTCTTTTTAATATTAAGATTAACTGCGATTACTGTACTTGGGGGTTTTCCTGTGCCCCTTTCCCCAGAAAAATGAGTGCTACATGCTTTTAACCGACCTCATGCTTCAGTGCTTGACAGCTGCGTCCAGGCCCTGGCAGGCCGGCACTGTGGTGAGATCCAGCTCCGAGGTGACTTCATACAGCCTGTGCTTGAAGCCCGCCTACCCAGACTTGGGTATTTATAGCAGGGGAGCAGCTAGGAAAAAAAAAAAATTAAATATGCTACACCCTTCTTTATACGATGTGGGACAGAGACAGGCATTGTGAGGAATTTCGAAGGCAGAGCTGTATAATCCAGCAGGATATTTTTAAATGCTGTTTGTTGCCGTTGGCAGGGCCGGTGTTTCAAAGAGGAGGGAAAATGAGAGTAACTGAGGATGACAGGCTGCCAGGAATGCTGAAGGCCGAGACATGGAGCTCCATGCTCCGAGGTACACAGGCTCTGAACCCTGATCTACTTCACAGTCACATAGCTTGAACGGGGCTTGGGCAGGTCAGTATGAGAGGCTAGGGAAATGGGGTGGCTTGCCTGTCTCTCTTCCCCAACCAGCCCATCCACCCTTCAAATCCCAAGTTGAAAATCGATGAAACCTTCTGGACAGGCAGAATATACGGCAAAAAAAAAAAAGAGTTGCTTTTGTGAAAGCCAGGGACCTGGTTTTTTCTTCTTCAACCCATCGCGGCAGCCGAGTAATTAAAGTCATACATGGGGACACAATTTGGAAGCAAGTTGCTTGCAGCTGTTCTTCTGGACTTAATCAGCTTGAGTACCAGCTGGGCAGGCCAGGACTATGCTGGGACCCAATTCAGTAGCAGGTGAGAAGGCCTCAGGGGTAGGGCTGCCTCTAAGAAGGCATCGCAACATCCCCCACCTGTCCAATGGGTGCTTGTAAAGTATCCTAACTAGTGTTTTCTACCACCACAAACACTGTTCTTTGAGGAGACAAATGATGATGGCGGGGGTGGGGAGTCTGAGGACTGGGTAGGGGAGAGGCTGGGAGTTCTGTTTGGGGTACATCCGTTTGTTCGTCCAACACATATTTATTGAGGACTGTACTGAGCACTGTTCCAGGAGCTGGTGATGCAACAAATGAATAAAAGGGGCCTGAAGGAGGGCAGGGTGCAGTCCCTGTGGATAACAAGGCAGAGTGAGGGGAATCACATGAGGCCAGCCTGGCTGGAGAAGACAGCTCCAGGCAGAGGGAATAGCAAGCGTTCCTGGTGGGTTCGAGGAGCACCAAGGAGATGCTCCTTGCATGTGGCTGGGGTGAGTGTAGCAGGAGATGTGGTTGGGAGAGGAAATGGTGGGGTGGTTAGTGGGGTAGACCATTGGGTAATCATTCACTGACTTTTAGTTCTGAGTAAGCTGAAAGGCATTGGAGGGACTCAAGCGCAGAGTGACTTGATCTGATTTGTATTTCCGCAAGGTCACTCTCTCTATTGTGTTGGAAATTGACTTTAGTATCAAGTGTGGAAGCAGCAGGACCAGCCACTGGCATTTGCCAACAGCTTGGATGTGTGAAGTATGAGAGCGGAATCAAGGGTGACACCAAGTTGCTATGGTCTGAGCAACTGGAAGGAGAGAGTGACCATTGACTGAAGTGGGGAAAGCTAGGTATGGAAGAAGCAGGACTGCAGCAAAGATCCCAGTGTGGTTTTAGTTGTCTGTCTCAAGTCACATACAGATATCAAATAGGTTGGGCTGGGCACAGTGACTCACACCTGTAATCCTAGCCCCTTGGGAGGCCGAGGCAGGTGGATGGCTTGAGTCCAGGAGTTCGAGATCAGACCAGGCAACACAGTCAAGCCTTTGTTTCTACAAAAAACTACAAAAACTAGCTAGGTATAATGGCACACATCTGTGATCCCGGCTACTTGGGAGGCTGAGGTGAGAGGATTGCTTAAGCCCAGGAGGCAGAGGCTGCAGTAAGCCAGTATCACACCACTGCACTCCAGCCTGGGCAACAGAGTGAGACCCTGTCTCGGAAAAAAAAAATAGGAAGTTGGCTGGGAGACAGGCCACCTTGAAGTTCATTAGTCATATGATGGATTGAAATATCGCTCTTCTTTGCCCTTCCAGAGGGTGGGCTCATTATAGCAGGGCTGCATAGAGATTCAGACAATAGAGATTTAATTTTCAGTCTTACAATCTTTGGCTGATGGCCATAAGAGCCCCTAAATTTTGCTTTCCAGCTTTTTTGTAGGCAGCCAGCAGCCTTTAATAAAGATCATCAACTCTGTTGTTTCCTGTCATTAAAATGGGGCCTGTTTAATTAGTCCAATTGTTCTGTGGATCATTGTGACTTTGCGTCTGTGTCCTTCAATGCTGGGAAAGCAAGACTCCATTTTTCAGGCAGCTTTGGATTCCTGGAGGTCAAGTCTGGGTCTGAAAGTTGGCCAGAAAAAGAACGCTCTTAGGTGATTGGAGAAGGCATGGGGCCTGGAGTGGTGTCTGAATGGTTTGCGTGTGTCCAAGTGCCTGTTGGATGCTTTGACCTCTGCTTCTCAGCAGGGGCAGGGTGCACAGGGGGTCTAAGAGATGGGGTCTGAAGGAGTTGTCACTGTCTGATTGCCAGCTAGATAGCTGGTGTCTCTGCCCTCAGTTTTCCTCTTCTGTTCAATGGGGTTGCCATAGTTTCTAGCTCATAAGGTTGTTGTTTCAGTGATTTTCAATCCTAGATTCACATTAGTATTACTTGGATAGCTTAAAAATAAAAGTGTCTGCCAGGTGTGGTGGCTCAAGCCTATAATCCCAACACTTTGGGAGGCCAAGGTAGGCAGATCACCTGAGGTCAGTAGTTCGAAACCAGCTTGGCCAACATGGGAAACCCGCCTCTACTAAAAATACAAAAATGAGAGGCAGGTGTGGTGGCAGGTGCCTGTAATCCCAGCTACTCGGGAGGCTGAGACAGGAGAACTACTTGACCCTGGGAGGCGGAGGTTGCAGTGAGCGCAGATCACACCACTGTACTCCAGCCTGAGCAACAGAGCAAGACTGTCTCAAAAGAAAAAAAGAAAAAAAGTGAGTGTATGTGTGTCTGTCTTAAGGCCCTACCTCCAGATATTCTGAAATAAATGGTCTGGCATGAGGCCCAGACCATGTGGGTAGCATTCCTGGGAGAGCCTGGTATGTAGTGAGGATGCAGACATTAACTATTATTAGTGGTAAAAGATCCTTGTTCTGGAGTATGTCTTTTTGCCCCACTTAGGATGGTGACTCCTTCACTTCACAGCCACAGCGGCTTGGGCTCACTCATCTAGAGGGATCACCAAAGAACACTCAAGAGAAGCTTGAATTGTTAGGTTTACGTGAAAAGGGCATGGCTAGATCTAAAATGGGAGCAACATATTAGCCCAGAGTGGTGGCGCACACCTGTAATCCCAGCTACTCGGGAGGCTGAGGCAGCAGGATCACTTGAACCCAGGATGCAGAGGTTGCAGTGTGCCAAGATCGCACTACTGCCCTCCAGCCTGGGTGACAGAGTGAGACTCCATCTCAAAAAATGAATGAATGAATGAATGAATAAATGAAATGGGAGTGACACCATATGATATTATTTACCCCACTGGTAAATGAAGTGAATACTGTGATTCCCATCTTTAAGAGGAGGAAACAAAGTCACAGAGAGGTTTGGTAGCTTGCTCACGGTCATGCAGGTGATAAGTGGTGGAGACTGTAATCAAATCCAGGCAGCTTTACCCCTGATTCTCTGCTCTTCAACCTTGCATGTTCCCTCCCCAGCCAGAGAAGCCAAGAGACTGAATTCTCAACTCTGATACCCAGCACAGACCTACCCTGGGTCAAACTTTTACAAAACACCAGGCCCCGGCCCGTGTGCTTCACATGTATTATATCATGTGATTCTTACCATCATATATACTCTTATTCCCATTTTGCTGCTGAAAAAACTGAGGCTCAGAGAAGTTCAGGTGACATAGCTAGTCAATGACACAGCCGGGCTCTTTGAGCTCTGAAGTCCTCATTTGCCCTGTGGCCTCTTGACCTCAGGAGTGGCCTGGGTGGGGACAAAGCACATGCAGTGATTTCCTGAGCAAAGAAATGAATGGGTTGGCCCAAGAGGACAAGAGGAACTGAAGCGAGGCCAAAGCACCCCTCGCTGCGTCTCAACAACCGAGCTACTGGGGGCCTGAAAATAGTAACATCGCCCAGTGGGGTGGCCAGCCAGCTGGGCCTGAGATCTGTGGGGTAGGTATTTGTTTCTCTGCGTGTTTAAAGATAATACCCTGTGAAGCACATTGCTTCTCTTCTGTTAGTGTGAATGAAATTGCCTCTGAAATGTTGTGTGTGTTGGTTGCTTAAAATAACTCAAGAGGAAGAATGTTTGGAAGCTGTTAGCTCCTTGAGTCTATTTCCTTGATTTATGATACCTTGGAGAGTGTGGGACCTCTTCTTGTTTACCCTTCTGGCTTTTCCTTTCTACCATGTTTGAGTGTCCTTGTGTCATCATAAGCCAAAGGCATTTGTCACCAGAAAATGTGGCGACCTTTCCTAAGTAATTTAATGGGGGATGCTTTACACGTTTAATCTTTTTCCTTTAAAAGGGGGGAAAATGGGGAGAGGTCATTTGTTTTGGAAATGGCCATTTCTCTCTTCCAGCTGAAAACGTTCCAAGATCAGAGCAATGGCATTTACTTGGGAGTAAGAAAAATTTATTTTATTTTTCCTTTCACACTGAGGCCTGGCCTGGGAAGTCATGAGTTTTTGTAGAACTTTCATCTTGTGGTGCTCAGGAGACCTGACAAGCTGTGAGTGAGAGGAGCCACAGAGCTGCTTTGTTCAGTATGGTGGCCACTTGCCACATGTGTATATTTAAATGTATTAAAATTCAATAAGGTTAAAAAAAAAATCATTTCCTCAGTCATGCAAGTCACATTTCTTGTGCTCCCTCGTCATAAGTGGCGAGTGGCTACCATATTGGACAATGCAGATATAGAACATTTCCATCATCGCAGACAGTTCTGTGCAACAGCACAGCCATTAGAGTGGGTCAGCGGTGGGTCACTTGGGGCCAGCTTTCTGGGTTTTCACAGGTCTAAAAATTTTAACCATTCCCCAGCTTCTCAGAAGCCCTCTGTTTGCAGAAACAAGAAGATTCATGGAAGCCGAGATTAAGGCCATTGATTCTTGTGGCTCTAACCTCTGGACCCTTGACACAAGGTTGGGTTTTATGATTTCCAAGCTGCATGGCCTCGGGCAAGTCACTTAGCCCCTCTCAAGTTGTTTCCTTGTCAGCGAAATGGTGTTTTAAAAAATACCTCCCAGGGATGATGTGACTATTTAAACAAAATAATAAAATGTATATAAAACAGTTAGCATAAGGCTTAACACATAGTAAGAACTTAGATGTGTTACAATGTTTTACCTGCATTTTCTTCTCCGAGCCACACAGTATCCTGCAGAGGTAGATGCAGTTGCTGATTTCAAGATGATGGAAGGGGCTTTGGGGAGTGCTATTGCTGCCATCACTGCCACCGTACTGTTGCTTGGTTCTGCTTTTTTCCTAGGCTTGGGTTCTGTGTTTTTCCTCTAAGGCTCATCTTTTCTACTGAGCTTATTGTTTGGCTTCTTGTCATAAATCAGAGGATGTTTGTTTGTTTGAACTAGGAGCTCTTCTGAGCTTTCATTCAGGGACTGTTTCTTCCACCATGGGAGGTGAGCTCTCTTCGGAGGTGTTTGCCTAAAGCTGGCCTATTGGTATCTACTTCGAAAGCTGCCACCAGGAAAGCTACTGCCGGAATCTGAGGCTCCTCGAAACTTGAGGTTAAAGTTTTTAGTGCTTCACATGCCCTGTGGTCCTTTGGCATCCTTTGCCATGAGGACTGAGTCTAACAGAGCCTTCAGTGAAATCTTAGCCAAGGGTGGCTTTGGGAGGAGTATCTTTGAGAAGAGTAGGACCAAGAGAGGCCTCTCTTGAGCTGGAGAAAGGATCCTTCTGAAAAGATATTTGGTCACACCTGGGTCCTGGGTTCGCACCTTGACTCCACCACTCACTTGGCTAGATCATGTAGCTAATTATTTAACTTTGCAATATCTCAATTTTCTCATCTGCAAAATAGAGATTATACTAAAACTACCTGGCAGCCTGGTTGTGCGAATTAAATGGGATGATGCTAAGTAAAGCATTCAGCCCAGCACATGGCAGGTAGCAGCCACCAGCTATGAGCTACTGTTGCCATCTTCATCATTGTTGCTTCCCAGCAATGGCATTTGGTACATTTTTTTTTCATGTGTTGTTCGCGTTTTCTCCTTGAGAATGTATTATCTGTCTAGTCAGAAAAAGCGACCCAGAAGGGGTTTAGTGTGTAAAGTGAGTGTCTAAGTTAAACTTGCATATTATGGACTCTATGTGGTCTTTTTATTCTTCCTTCTTCCCTTCCTTTTTTTTTTTTTTTTTTTTTTTTTTTTTTTTTTGGAGTATAGTGGGGCTAAAAATTATGACTGTGCAGTTGTCATAAAGCATGACTGTGCAATTGTCATTTTGGTACCCCACATGGTGACCAGCCTGCCGCCTTCCTGCTGGTTCCAGCTGTATAACAAGCACTACCCAGTCAAACAGTATAATCAGAGCTGGATTATTTCTATAGGATTAATTTGTGGTGTGAAGTGCTCATGTATTTATGCAATTGCCACTCATTTGCCGGCATCCAAAATGTGCTAAATCTGCCACTAGTGATGAAATCCAAATAACTTGGAACCATATGTAGGGAATCCAGTAATTTTCATCACCATTGTTACAAGAGAGGAGTTTAAAGTGGGGGAATCCAAATGGCACCAAAAAATGATGATATCCCTACTTTCCAGGGATGGTTCTACTCAGAGAGGCACCAATCTCAAAGAGAAAACAGGAAGGACACGAGGCCAGGATATTGCATGACTGTGTTGCCATTGGTGTAACTGGGTCCTCACTGAGGGCCCCCCTCCCCATGAACCACACCATCATCTTTTGTGAGACTTCTCTGGCACTGACAGATCACTCGTAGTTAATGGGTAACTCGGACTCTTCTTGCCAAATAGTTGCTTTGTTTGTCATCTGTGCTGTGGTCGCCTTCATTGTCCCCACAGCCCTTCAGGCCTCAGAAGGATGTGCTGTGGGGTGGGGTGTGGCAACCTGTAGCATAAGCCCACATACTTCTTCCCCTTTCCCTTAAGTCACTCATTGCCAGAGCTGGCTGGTTGCAGAAACATCTTGAAGCACTTTAAAAATTGATTCTGGACTGGGTGCAGTGTCTCATACCTGTAATCCTAGCACTTTGGGAGGCCTAGGTGGGAGGATCACTTGTGGCCAGGCGTTCGAGACCAGCCTGGTCAACATGATGAGAAATGATGTTTTAAAAAATACCTCCCAGGGATGATGTGACTATTTAAACAAAATAGCAAAATGTATATAAAACAGTTCACATAAGGCTTGACACATAGTAAGAACTTAGATGTGTTACAATGTTTTACCTGCATTTTCTCCTTTGAACCACACAGTATCCTGCAGAGGTAGATACTGTTGCTGATTTCAAGATGATGGAGGGGGCTTTAGGGAGTGCTATTGCTACCCTCACTGCCACTGTTCCTACTGTTGATATTCCTAGGCTATGGTTCTGCTTTTTTCCTCCAAGGCTGATGAGACCCTGTCTCTCTATAAAAGTAACAGTAATAAATAAGTTTTTAAGATAAGATTCATATTCTAGAACCCACTCTGAATCTATTAAGTGAAAACCTGTAAAAGTGGGGCTAAGACATCTGTTTTTTTGTTTTGTTTTGAGAGGGAGTCTCCCTCTGTCACCCAGGCTGGAGTACAGTGGCACGATCTCAGCTCACTGCAAGCCCTGCCCCTGTTCCAGAGATTCTTCCACCTCAGCCTCCCAAGAAGCTGGGACTACCCCCACGCCCAGCTAATTTTTTTTTTTTTTTTTTTTTTTGTATTTTTAGTGGAGGTGGGGTTTCACCATGTTGGCCATGCTGGTCTCAAACTCCTGACCTCAAGTGATCCACCCGCCTCGGCCTCCCAAAGTGCCAGGGTTACAGGCGTGAGCCACCGTTCCTGGCCAGAACACCTGTTGTTGTTGTTTTTTGAGAAGTAGTCTCACTCTGTCGCCCAGACTGGAGTGCAGTGGTATAATCTCAGCTCACTGCAACTTCTACCTCCTGAGTTCAAGCAATTCTCCTGCTTCAGCCTCCTGAGTAGCTGGGATTACAGGCGTGCGCCACCACATCCAGCTAATTTTTGTACTTTTAGTGGAGACGGGGTTTTGCCATGTTGGCCAGGCTGGTCTTGAACTCCTGACCTCAGGTGATCCACCCTCCTCAGCCTCCCAAAGAGCTGGGATCACAGGTGTGAGCCACCATGCCTGGCCAACATTTATATTTTTAAAGCAGCTCTTGTGGCAATTCTAGATAAACGGGCAGGTTTGTGAATTCCATCTACATCACTGGGAGGTGGGTTTTGTTCTGCGCTCCCCTCAGAGTATATGTGGGGCAAAGGACCCTCTTGATGATGTACAGTTTGGGAAAGGCCGGGCAGAGAGCAGGCTGATCTTTAAGGATCTTCTCTGTGGGTGGTAAGGTGGAGATCATGGTTAGGGTGATTTGAATAGGGGGAGGTGGGGAGAGGTGTTAGAAAAGATGACCAATGTTTATTGGATGCTCTGTCATTTAATCTTTCCAACCAAATATGATGAGTTGGTGGTGATAAAAATACAGGTTGATATTTGCCAAATGCCTACTATGAGGTGACCAGGACACTAGTGATTTGTATGCGGTATCTTGTGGAATCCTCACTACAGCCTATGAGCTATAGGTCACATTATTTATCCTCATTTTACAAATGAGGAAACTGAGGCCTTGAGATAGTTGAAATGTCTTGCTCGAGGTCGCACATACACAGCAAGTAGCAGAGCCAGCATTTGAGATTAGTACTGTCAGACTTCAAAGCCCACGTTTTCCATGCTGAAAGTTTTAATCAAAAGCATGAGGCTATTGGGTCAAATAAGAATCCTGCATTATAAGTAACAGTGTCAGAATTTTTTTGAGAAAGCTGCTTGTGCCATCTTTCCTCAAGGTACTGCCCTTTGGCCCTTCCAGTCCTGGCTTTGAGAACCTTGTTATTTCCCCAGGCTGAGACCAGCCGCCAGTCAGCTGTGCCCGTCCTTGAGGCTGTCCATGTTATGGTCTGCTGTTCTTCCTCCTCAACCCCTGCCTCCTTCCCTGTACAGCCCCTGCATGCAACTCTTCTCCCCAGACAGAGGCCCAGAATCGGGGTCTTCCTTAACAAATAAGCCAGGTTCCAGGAGTGCTGCAGTTACCACCCAGGTGCAAGCCCAGCACAGGCCTCCTCTCAGCCAGCACTCATCCGAATCCACTCACACACTCAGGTGGTTGTCCTCCTCGGTGAACTGGGAAGCAGTAGGGCCTTGTGATTGACGGTGTGGATATGAAGCTGGACCGCCTGGGTTCAAATCTTGGATCCACTTCTTCTTTGACAAATTGCTTCATATCTCGGTGCCTCAGTTTACTTGTCTGTAAGATACTTACCTCATATGTTTACTTGTCTGTAAGATGCTTACCTCATATGATGGTTGTGGACAAGATTACATGAAGTACCCCTCCTAAAATGCTTGGAACAGGGCCTGGCACATGAGTCTCCAGTATGTTAGTCATGATGATGGTGATGATGATTACCAGTTGGGGGGTTAGCTCTGGCTACCCTTCCCTTGGCATGGGGAGGGAGTCCACCCATATGCGAGCATTAACCCTGAGTCTTACAGTAGGGAAATAAGGGCTTTGGAAGCAAACCTGGGTCTAACTCCAGGTAAGCCACTTTGTTTTTATTTTTGGTTTTTGGTTTTGGTTTTGGTTTTGAGACAGGCCCTCCCTCCCTCTGTCACCTAGGCTGGAGTATAGTGGTGCAGTCATGGCTCATGACAACCTCAGACTCCTGACCTCAAGTGGTCTTTCCACCTCAGCCTCCCAAATAGCTGGGACAACAGGCACAAGTCACCATGCCCAGATAATTTTTAAAAATTTTTTATAGAGATAAGATCTCACTATGTTGGCCAGGCTAGTCTTGAACTCCTGGCCTCAAGCAATCCTCCTGCCTCAGCTTCCCAAAACGCTGTGCCTGGCCTGGCTGCTTTTTTAATGTGATGCTGGGCGAGTACCTCAACCTATTTGTTTTTTAATCTATAAACTGGGAATGACAGCAGTACCTGCCTTATGGTGTTGTAAAGGTGAAATGCAAAAGTGTAAACAATGCTTCTCATAAGGTGCATGGGCTCAGCTGACATTGAATGAATAGGAGGAAAAATGTGAGTTGAATAAGCTTTAGTAATAAGTGAAAAAAAGTCAGCTCAAAATATTATATACAGCATGATACAATGTAGATAAAGTCAAAAACAAATATTGGATGGCAGGAATAGTCAGGTTCTGGGACAGCTGGAGACAGTGGTGGTGACTGGAATAACTTTACCAAAGGAAAGCTATTTCGTGAACTGTCCTCTCCGGTAGAGTTGGCCAATGTGCTTTGTAACAGAGCCAGACTGGTTTCCTATCTCCCAGGACTTTGCTCTTCAGTTAAAACGTTGTCAATCCCAAAGACTTTTCAACTGCAGGATCATCAGGTTCAGATGAGTCTCACGTGGCCACTGCACCTCCAGATATATGCTCTCAAACGGTGTGGCCTGATGAAACTGTGGGACCATTTGGACCTCAAGATGAGAGGTTCCAGCTTCCTGGGAACGTAGGTTTTGATTGTCACCTCAATGGGACTGCTTCACAGAAGAAAAGCCTGGTTTCTAGCAGAAACTTCATCAAGTGAAAGACACGAGTTTGTGATGACACAATATGTGAATGAATTTCAGGGTAATGATGCACCTGTTGAACAAGAAATTAACAGTGCAGAAACTTAACTTTGAAAGTGCCAGAGTAGGGTGTGCAATACAAACATGTCCAGAATTGCGGCGAAAAGGTTTTGAATCACTGTTTCCAGAAGTAGCTAATAGCAAAGTAATCATTCTGACTGTAACACAGAAAGCTAAGAATGATATGACTGTTTAGAGTGAAGAAGTAGAAACTGAAAGAGAAGTGCTCTTAGAAAAGTTCATCAATACTGCTGAGGAAATTTGCTGTGCTCTTTTAGCTGAGGGATATTGGGCTGACTTTACTGACCCATCATTTGGTTTGGCATTTTTTGGACCATATACAAACAACACTCTTTTCGAAACCCTTGAATGCTAACAACATTTAGGATTCTGTTGATGACCTTGAATGCTGTAAAGTGATTCATTATAGTCTCTGGGGTACCCGTGTAGTTGTAGGAAGCATCTTCACTAATGCAACACCAGACAGCCATATTATGAAGAAATTTAATGGAAATTAGCAGAAATGTCCATTCATGTGCTGTATTATTTGTATGTAATATTTGGGTTGATGTATAAATACTGTCAGACTAAAGTTTTTAAAATATACTTATTTCTAAGTATTTCAGCATTTATGAATTTACAACACTGGCAAGTGATTTGGGATTTTAAAATTGCAAATGTTCATTATTCATATCATTGAATACATGTTGAGCACATCCACATTGTATAGGATGTGGTAATTAGCTTGTAACCAGGGTATTACCTGTTATTGTTATTTCTCCCCTTTACTGGAAAAAGTCCTCAATTTTAAATACTTTCTTCCAAAAATAAATCACACATTTGGTTACGGAAAAAAAACCCGAAATATTAAGATGTGCTGAAGGAGTACATTACAGGCACAGTAAATACCATATAAGAGAGAAAGTGAGGGGATGGTAAACACAGATAATGGTTATGTGTCATGGGAAGAGGGAAAGGGAAGGATTAGGGGAGGGAGGGTCATATGGTTTAGAAGCATGTAGATGGTTGACAAGGCTCTAGCTTTTGTTTGGGAGTTGAGTTCACATTATAACTAATTAAAAATGGTCATGAACCAAGGATTATGATAAATCCAATTTGTGCACCTGAGGTTAAAAAATTAGTGGGTTCTCAATAGGTGGTAGCTATTTATTATCCCATGAACCACCTGAACCATGCCACAGGCCACCATTCATACCCTTTCTGATTGCCTCTCATCGATGCAAAATGCTCTGAGAAGTGAGTTTTTCTCCTCCAGCCACAGTGGCTTTCACATGGAGGACACAGAACAGTAGGGATATTTAAGTTGCCTGGATTCTTAGGTTGGGGCAGGTCTTAGGCATAAGCTCCCATATGTGTCTAAAATAGTTGAACAAAGACAGGGTTGTTTTTGTCCTTACTGTGCCAGATGTAAAGGCTTTCATTAGAGTCACCTTAGGAGTATCCATGTTAGCCAGGAGATTTTCCTTCCGAGAGAAGGAAACATTTGGGTTGGATCTGATGGTGTTTGCCTTGGTGTGATTTTAGACCTTTCTGTTTCCATCGTCACCACTCAGCATCATGACTTTTGCCCATGGCTTTCTTTTTTTTCACCTATGGCTCCCTTCCTTTAGTGGAAAGGGGAAGCACTGAGATGTTTGAGACACCTCAGTCGTGTGCTTGCAGATCCACGTATCCTCGTGTGCTGCCCCTGTCTCCTGAATTTGACAAAGTAGAGGAGACAAGAACATAGGTTTTGGAATTATGGAGACCTGGGTTCAATTTTGGGGTCTTCACTGTGTGATATGAGGTGGAGGCATTGCTTGTTTTTCCTCTATCTTATTATTTTATCGTATTTTATTTTTTGAGACAGTCTCACTCTTGTCGCCCAGGCTGGAGTGCAGTGGCACGATCTCGGCTCACTGCAACCTCTGCCTCCCGGGTTCAAGCGATTTTCCTGCCTCAGCCTCCCGAGTATTACAGGGATTACAGGTGAGCACCACGACACCCAGCTAATTTGTTTAGTTTAAGTAGAGACAGGGTTTTGCCATGTTGGCCAGGCTGGTCTTGAACTCCTAACCTCAAGTGATCTGCCCACCTTGGCCTCCCAAAGTGCTGAAATTCCAGGCTCGAGCCACCATACCCAGCCTGTTTTTCCTTTATTTTATTTTTAGTTTTTGGGAATTTTGTTTGTTTTGTTTTGTTTCTCCTTTATTATAGATTAGGATGCATAAAGTCCAGAGTCTTAAATACACAGCTTGATGAATTTTTACCCAGACATGCCCCTATGTAACTTACCCAGGTCAAGATCAAGATTTAAAACACTCCTGCCTAGGAGACACCCTCATGGCCATTCCTTGTTAGTGTCTACCCCACATAACTATTATTCTGACTCTTGCCACCTTCAATTCCTTTTGCCTGTTCTTGAACTTCTGGGGGTAGGTAAATTATTAAACCTTTCTGAGCCTCGGTTTATTTTTTAAAGTGATAGTACTTGTGCTATAGGGTTGAATTAGGAGAATCAACTGAGACAACACATGTAAAATCATTCGAGAAATACTTGTAAAACCTTTAATGCTTAATAAGGTAAAGCTGTTTGTTTATGGATGGCCATTGTTGACCTCAAAGTCTTTGCCTGTGTCTCACCCAGACAAAGCAGGCATTTCCCCAGTGCTCACAATAATTCATGTTCCTGTGCTCTCCATTTCCTTCCATGTCCTGTGACTCCCTGAATGTACTTCAGAGACTGTTCCATCAGTGGCTTTCAGGATTTTTTTTTTTTTTTTTAACTGAAACCAGTTCTTCTTGCTTAATAAGGCAGAGGAAATGGGCAGGAAAGCAGAGTTCTGCTGCCTTTGCCTCTTTTTCAAAGAGGGTCTGTTTGCTCTATTAGCAAAATCAACAGAGGCATTGCTGGACAGCGGGCTGCGCTGGACCAACTCCCCTGGGCTGGGGGGGTCCCTGGATGCTGGGTTTGCTGAGGGCCAGGAGTGGGTCACTGTGTGCTTTCAAAAGCAGCAGGAGGAGCCAGTTTCCCTAGCTCCTTCTCAAAAAACCCAACCAAAATATCTACCCCTGTGATTGGCTAAAATTATCCAATTATAACTTAATTCCCTTAGGTGGAGGGTAGATGGGTGCATAATAGCCTGAGTGTGAGTGTGGGGGTTACATTTTTGGAGGGAATAATTTTGCATGTAGGATTCTATTTGACCTTAGTCTGAATGACGAATAGTGTAGCCTTTCCTTAAGGTAGGTCTTCATGGAGGAGAAGGGAGAACTGTGCAGTGGGTAGGTGGCAGTGAAGATGCAGGAGGCTGGGACAGGTTAGACGGTGAATGCTCCAAATTTGTGATGTGGTCTAGGGCTAGGTCTGCCTACAGCCACATCATGTGCACTTACAGATGCCTCCTTTATGTCAAGTGCTGCATCAGAATAGAGGTGAAAAGTTACAGTCCTGCCCTTCAGGAGCTCTAGGTCAGAGCAAGAATCAAACAGGCAGTTGTAATACAGGCTATCGCATACTATACTGAGAAGACCATGGCCACAAAATCAGATTGGGGGCATGGAGTTGTCACAGTCCCAGAGGTGGTCATTTGTGTTGAGATCTGAAAGATAAATAGAAGTTAGCCCTCAGGCTTGTAAAACCTGTGACTCATATCACCATATCCTTGGGACTCTTACCAGGAAATACATTTCCAAGGATAACTTCTGCTCACTCCACAAATGAGGTTTGGCTTTTACTGAACTACTTAACACTTTTGCTAGCGGCAAAGCTGGGTTTTTTAATTTTTCTTTTTCCCGCAGTCTTGCAACCCTTCTACCCCATGCAATGTAATCTTGAATACGCGGATCTTCTGGCTCTGCAAAAGATTATCATTGCCTTCTGGGTGAGTGAAAGAGGCTGGATGGGAAGATTTATTTATCAACCGAAGACTTTATTAGTAAGAGTTTATGAGTAAGAGAGTAACCTCTTTACAGAGCCAGAAGAGAGAGATGTTTGTTATGGAAGAGATACCCACTTGGCATCCCTCACATGGCCAGTCATGGTGTATGGGGCCAGCATGCCAAATTGCTCCAGTTACCATGGGACCCAGACTTAGACCGGAAATCATGGTAGGATGGGAAGGAGTCCAAAATACACATGGCTGGTGTATAGGCTACAGTTAGAAAAGAGAATAAGAGAACAGTGTATCTATTTTCCTGAAGGAGTATTGTAACCTCAGATGGGGTTGTTTTTCCACAACTCCTTACTCCTTGCATTTTATGGTCCTGATTTTTCAAGCTTTAATTTTTTCCATGTTAAGCAATACTTACGTGAGTTGAAGTGACCCTTTTATATGTTTGTGGTAAACACTTTTTAGGCTTGTCGTGTATGCTTTTTAAAATGCCTCCAAACTGAAAAGGAGCCAAAGTCCCTTCAATCAGGAGGACTTTATTCTTCAACACCTGGAAGGAATATCTTTTTGGTTTTGCCACAGCTGTGTCTTTCCTGCAAGCGGCCCATTCGAAACCCAGCACTCCCTCGTTTTATGGGATGTGCTGGTGGAACATAGGAGGGGGTCCACTGGAAGGCTAGATTTCTTGGAAGTCTCTGCTGCCAAGCTCAGCAACTGAAATTTCTCATTCATAAAGAAGCACATTTGCATCCTGCCCATGAAGTTGTTAAATGAAACTGGAAAATCAGGAAGGGGATCTTACTTGTACTTTTGCAGATGTAGCTCTGGAAAAGTTCCGAAGGGATCTAACTGCATGCACACAGCTTGGGAACAGTTCCAGGCCTCCAGGGGAACATTTAACAGGTCGCTATTGATAGCATTTTCCATGAACCACCCGAACATATTTCTTGGGAGTATTCGAAACTGTTGATGAAATGACAGTTATAGCATGGGGTTTGCACCCCTATGCCTCATTGACAACTATCTTTCTCTGCTGGATTGGGTATAATTTATCAATTGAATTTATTTCATACGTTTACTCCCTTTACCCCACACTATGATGTTATAACCATGGCCAGTTTAGGAATGAGAGGTGATGACAATAATCCCTAATATAGGTACAGTTTCTGATGCTTTTTACAAAGAACTTTCACATTCTTTCTCATTTGATCTCAAAGCTATTATAGCTACCATTTCTTGTGTCTTTCTATATATTAGGCGCCTTGCTAAACGCTTTAGAAACTTTACCTTATTTAATTCTTAAAATAACCCTGTGAAACAATACTCTGATTTGTTCCCATTTTACAGAGGACGAAACTGAGGGTCAGAGAGATTGGGCCTCTTGACCCAAATCCTAATCTTGGATCTAGGGTAGACTAGGGATTTGAACCTAGATCTACCCAACTCAAAGCCCAAAATCCCAGGCAGTGGTGGCTCCTAGTCTCCCTGTGTTAGAGGCAGGGGCCTTGGTTTTACCTATAGCAGAAAATGAAGTGCAGAAGGGTTTACCTGGGGTTCCATGGCCAAAGAGTGATCCAGCAGGGACCGGAAGTCAGGAATCCTGTGAGATCAGTGCTTTGTCATTACCCAAGACCTGTTTATCTAAGCAGTATTCCCCGAGTGAAGTCCCTGGCACTTCCCAGCCAGCAACCACTTGGTCCGAAATAGCCAGTCCTGGACTCATACTTGGGCACAGAGATGGGAAGGAGTTCTGGGAATCCAGTGCATCATTCTCATTTCCTAAGTAATTTATAGCTAAAAAACCACAAAGTTGCTTCTAAGTACACTTCGGTTTACCATTTCTGTGTCAGGACTCTTTGCAGGCTACAGACACAGTTCAACCATTTGAAGCAGAGGAAATTTACTGGCTTGTTTAAAAGTCCCAGAGTAGGGTTGGCTTCAGGTACACTTTGACTCAGAGGTTCACTGGTACCTTTGGGACCCTGTTTCTTTTGCTTACTCTTCCTTCTGGATTCTGCTTCTGGGTGGGCTCCATTACCTGGCAGCCTTTCTCCTGTGGTTATAAAGTGGCTGCAGCAGCCTCAGGTTTGAAGCTGAGTAGGAAAGGGGACCAGTTGGCTTCTTCTGATAGCTCAAAGATTCTGGACTTCAGTCTTATTGTCTCTGATGGGCCTGGCCTAGGTCATGTGCCCCATCATTGAACCAGTCCTTGTAGTCCATCGCCACATGCTCCACCCCATGCTGAGAGGGAAGGTTGGGAGCCCTCATGGCCTGAGAACCGTAGGTGGGCTGTGGATAGAAGAGGAAGATTGGATGCTGTGGAGACAAGATGCTGGGTGATCTGGACAGGGCGGGTGGAGTGGGAAGTGGGAAAGGAGATGGATCTGGAAGGAAAAGTGGAATGGAAAAATCAGTCTTCTAGAGAAACACATCTTCACATTAAGTAGGGCAAGGGTAACTTCTGTATTTGAAGAGTTTCAACAGACCATTAATGAGAGTATCTTTTGGTTGCTGCTGTTAGAACAATTATTTGTTATATTCACTGACTTCAGTGTTTATTTGTTCTAATGAAACCTTTCCTCTCTGAAAGAGAAGCACTTCTTTAGAGTGTGTCTTAAATATTCAGATTACAGGTTTGAAGGAGAGAGCCATTTAGGTGCTGAATAGCTTGCAGGCTGGGTTTATTGCTGTCTTAATGGGATCTTAAATTGTGCCAGTTGAATTAAAATGTTAATTCTCTTCTAGTCTATCTCTGATCCAGTGCTACCTTGACATACTTGAAGTTTTAGTTAGACTGTTTGGTCTAAACTGAGTGTTGACAATTATTATTGAAAAGTTCATCTTAAAGATTTTTGCTTGTAATAAGCTGCAGATGCAAATAGAAGGTGTGACCATATGAGAGGCCACGTGTTTTCAGGATTCTGGATGGCTAAGTGGCCAATTTGCTTTCCAATTCAGAACTAAACCAGACAAGGAGGGGTGTTATAAAATGTTTCTTTTGAAGTACCTACAGCTAACTAGATCCAGATAGAGTGAATGTTGAGAGCCAGTAAGGGTTCCTTGAATGCCTGCCCTGTGGCCTGCATCTCTAGAGGCATCATGGAGAACAAAAAGGCGGTTTCTGCTCTGGAGGAATGAATGATCCTGTTGCAGTAAAAACAGAAACTGTTTATTCAGCACTTACTAGCTCAGGTACAGCGCTAAGAACTTTGCATACGTTGTCTCATTTAATCCTCATCACACCAGTAGAAGGGCAGATACTATTCTCCTCAATTTTCAGAGGAAGCAGCTGAGGCTTGGAGAGGTTAAGCAGCCTGCCTCCAGTCCCCAAGCAAATGAGCATCAAAGCCAGCCTCACACCAGGCTCTCTCCAGCTGCAAAGCCTGAATCCCTCACTCTGATGCTGTGGATAGAGACTGTCATTGCAGGATTTCTCGCAGTCAAAAAAGCAAGTACTCCCTCGATAACAGATTTCATCACTCTTGAAACTGGAAGCCTGGGAAGAAGGAAGATTGCCTGAATGCTGAGGCCAGTGTCTTTCCAGAAAGGGGGATACTGAGTGGGCCTCCTTCCAACCTGTCTGACTCACGTGGTCTCTCCATCTGTCTGACTTTGACTGCCAATCCAGCCTGTCTGCAGTCTGGACAGCAGGACCAGTCCTAGCACAAACCAAATCTTTATTCTGGAGTTGGACAGAGTCAGAATTGCTTAGGGCTGATGAGGCCACCTTAATCTCAATATTTTCACACGCTGTGCTAGATGACACATTTCAGAGCGCAGGCAGAATGAGGGTTGGCAATGTGAAACAGCCAGCGAGGAGCTGGGTCTGGGAGTGAGACAGCAGACAGAGTGCATTCTAACCATGTACGCGCGGCTGCCGGGGGCTTGTTTAAACCAGATTCTGCCAAGGTCATAGAAGCAGAAAACATGATCCAGAACTCCTCCTCCCAGGCAGGATAATTTGGTTTCTAAAGTTTTTTCTCTATAGTTTCTTTTGGGAGAAATATATCTGGGAGAGGGGGAAGAGTGGAAATAAGGGAATTTTCTTTCAAATCCTTAGGAACATACATATAGAGTCCCATGTATAGGACGATGCTATAGAGTTGACAGTTTACCCCCAAGGAAGGAGTATGTAATCCTGGGCTGAGGATGACTTTTTCCAGCAAGGTCCCTGACTCCTGTCACTTTTGGGGTTGCTTTCCTTCAAAAGCTAATTGAGAGTGGAAAGGCACCGGGGCGAGTGAAGATAACCAAATGTGCCTGAGGCCTGGGAGTGAGAGCCTGCTACTGGGCCCCTGCTACTGGGCCCTCAAGTGGCTAGGGGTGTGAATTCCTAGGGTGGGACACAGAGGATCATCTTCTTTGATGTTTATATCAAAAGTAGGATTGCAATGTCCCTCTTTATCCCTAGTAATCATTGCTGTGAAGTCTACTTTATCTGATATTAGAGTCACTCCAGCTTTCTTTTGATACGTTTGCATAATGTTTTTCCATACATTTAATTTTAACTAGCCTCTATTGTATTCCAAGTGAGTTTCTTGTATGCAGCAAATAGTCACATTTTGTTGTTTATCTATTCTCATAATCCATTATCTCCTAACTGGTATGTTTTCTATTATTTTATTTTATTTTTGAGACGGAGTCTTTCTTTGTCGCCCAGGCTATAGTGTAGTGGTGCAATCTCGGCTCACTGCAACCTCCACCTCCTGGATTTAAGTGATTCTCCTGTCTCAGCCTCCCAGGTGGCTAGGATTACGGGAACCCACCACCATGCCCAAATACAAAATAATTTTTGCATTTTTAGTAGAGACAGGATTTCACCATGTTGCCCAGGCTGATCTTGAACTCCTGACCTCAAATGCTCTGCCTGCCTCAGCCTCCCAAAGTGCTGGGATTATAGGCGTGAGACAATGCACCCAGCCCTAACTGGTATGTTTAAAACATTTACATTTAGCCTAATTCTTTATATATTTGGATCTAGGTTCTATTATTTTATTATTTGTTTCTGTTTGTTCTGTTTTTTGCTCCTTTTTTTCCCCTTTCCTGCCTTTAGATTATTTAAACTTTTTTTTTTCTTTTTTTTTTTTTTGAGACAGGGTCTCACTCTGATGCCCAGGCTGGAGAATGCAATAGTGTGATCTCGGCTCACTGCAACCTCCGCCTCCCAGATTCAAGTGATTCTTGTAGATCAGCCACCCAGGTAGCTGGGACTACAGACACGTGCCCCCACACCTAACTAATTTTTGTATTAGTATTTTTAGTAGAGATGGAGTCTCACCATGTTGGGCAGGCTGGTCTTGAACTCTTGGCTCCAGTGATCCACCTGCCTTGGCTTCTCAAAGTGTTGGGATTACAAGTGTGAGCCACTGTACCTGGCCAGAACATTTTTTAGTATTCTGTTTTAATGTATCTATTATGGGTTTTGACTATATCTCTGTGGTTTTTTTGGTGGGTGGTCTAAGGATTAAAAACTACAAACTTAAGTTTCCATTGTCAACTTAAAATTGGTATTTTCCTAGACGTTTAAGTGGAATGTATAGAAAGCTCACCACTATCCCTTTACCCTTTGTATAAAATATTTTCCTAGATGTTTAAGTGGAATGTATAGAAAGCTCACCACTATCCCTTTGCCCTTTGTATAAAATCTAACATTGTAGGAGACTGTGCTAGCCTGTCAGAGTACAGAGAGAAGAGAAAGACCTGGAAGGAATTAAGAGTTGAATTAAGAAAGAATTAAGGTTTTACCTCATTCTTTCATTTAGTAAACATTTATCCAGCTTTTTTATTTGAGACTGTCTCGCTGTGTCACCCAGGCTGGAGTGCAGTAGTACAATCTCAGCTTACTGCAACCTCCACCTCCTGGATTCAAGTGACTCTCCTGCCTCAGCCTTCCAAGTAGCTGGGATTATGGGTGTGTGCCACCACGCCTGGCTAATTTTTGCATTTTTAGTAGAGATGAGGTTTGGCTGTTTTGGCCAGGCTGGTCTCAAACTCCTGGCCACAAGTGATCTGTCTGCCTCAACCTCCCAAAGTGCTGGGATTACAGGCATAAGTCACTGCACCTGGCCTATCCAGCATTTGACCAGGCAGCAGAATCCTCTCTCTCCTGGGCTGGCTAATCTATAGATCAATACAGTAGTAAGAGTAGCAATAGTAATAGCTGACTTCATTAAGCATTTACTATGTGCCATGCACTGTTCTAGGTTCTTACAGGCAGTATATTGCCATTTCAACAATGCTATGATGTTGGTGCTATGATTATCTGCACCTTAGAAGTGAGGAAACTAGGGAACAGAGAGCTTAACTTGCCTAAGGTCACATAGCCAGCAAATGGCAGAACTGTGGACCCACTGATTTTCAATCCTGCATTATCACAGGACCTCCATGGGGAAATAACACATACTGGAAGGTATAGTACTGGTTCTGTCTTGGAGAGCATTTATTCTCCACCACATTCAGACCTTCCTCTGATAGTAGCCACTGATGGACCACTTAAGAGGCTCTTATTTTTCCTATCCTCCTGTAAATATTCATAGGATATCTTCTTTGTGCCAGGGATTATGCACATAATACCAGAGCTCTGAGAACTTTGACTTTGAATCTGAAGTTAAAACTGGAAAGAGTCCAGGTATGGTGGCTCTTACCTGTAATCCCAACATTTTGAGGGGGCCGAGGCAAGAGGATTGCTTGAAGCCAGGAGTTTGAGACCAGCCCAGGCTACATCAACAACAAAAAAGGACAAACCAGAACAAGAACTGGAAAGCACTCTGTGACCGAATCAGTGCACTTTTCAGATGTGGACTTTGAGGTGGAGGGAGGTGATGCAGCCTGCCACAGGCACTCCAGTAGAGGCTGAGCCTGCCTGGACGTAGGCCCCTGACTCCTGCTTTGGTGTCTTTGTGCCTCTTTGTGCTGTCTTGGCAGAAGGGTAGGGGAAGCTAAAGAGTAGCAGAGCTGGAAATTCTGATCTGTAACTGAACAGGGACAGCCAGCGGTCCCCACAGAGGAGCCCCTACTTGCATGCCAAGCCTCAGAAGGCTTTGGCAGCTGGGCTGTGCTATTTAATAACCTCCTGGAGGCTGATCCAGTGGTCTGGCAGCATTACTGACCAATGCTGAGGTTTATTTGTAGGCTTGGGTTTTGCATTTCCTGAAGAGGCAGGAGTAGACCCTAGGAAGAACTGTTGGAAAGGTAGCTCAGTCTAACTGGCACCTGTTTTTTAACAGCATGACTTATTGTGGGAATGACAAGTAGATATCACCTCATGGACCAAGTCTGATCAGTCATCACTGTCTGGAGCACTGTGGTGAATTCAGGCTCAGAAGAAAGAATTCAGAAATCCATTGATGATGCCTATCATGGGCCCAGGAATAGGGGCTGGAAACTTGTCTGGCAGTTATTTACCACTAGTGTGAGGGTTAAAGTAAGCCTGGGATTTTAATTGTAGCACAATAACATCTGTCCTCATGGGACTGTTGTGCGGACTAAATAAGAATTTATGTAAAGTAGCTGGGCATGGTGGTTCATGACTAATCCTGGCACTTTGGGAGGCTGAGGCAGGTGGATCACTTGAGGTCAGGAGTTCGAGACCAGCCTGGCCAACATGATAAAACCCTGTCTCTACTAAAAATACAAAAATTAACCAGGTGTGGTGGTGGACACCTATAATCCCAGCTACTTGGGAGGCTGAGGCAGCATTGTTTGAACCCAGGAGGCAGAGGATGCAGTGAACCAAGATCATACCATGGCACTCCAGCCTGGGCAACAGAGTGAGACTCCATCTCAAAAAAAAAAAAAAAAAAAAAGGAATTTACGATGATGTAAAGTGCTCATTAGCTTGTAGTCATTTGTTTTGCTTTGTGTTGGTAAGGGCTGTTCAGAAGAAAGAAAGTTCGGTTTATTCATTCAAATATTTGAGTGCCCTCCATACACCTGGTACTAATTTGGCCCTGGAGAAAGATTGTGCATGCTATACTAGGTCACTCTTCTCGTGGAGATTGTTCTACGTGGAAGACATAGACAATAATTAGTAAATAAACAAGCAGGATGAATTCACATAGTGATAATGGTATTGAAGAACAACAAAAATTAGGCTAATACGAGAGAGGACTATGCAGGGGGAGGAAGCCCCTGTGACAGGGTGACATTTGAACAGAGGAGCCAATAGTGCAAAGATCTTGGAAAGGGAAGAACAAATGTGAAAGACTCCAGGAGAAACAGCCTTAAAGCATAGTGAGCTTACAGAAGGTAGGCCAGAGATACCATGCCTTAGTTGCTAAATGCTTTTAAAGCTTTTGTTATAAAAATTTAAAAACATTTAAAAAGTATACAGGCTTGTGTAATAACCTCTGTATATCCATCACATAGATTGAGCTGTTAACTCCGTTTTGACGCTTGCTATCTGCGCCTCCCTTTTTTGGCTGTACTTGGTTAAAGCAAATCCCAGACATCATGACATTTTATCCCTAAATACTTCAGTATGTATCCTTTAAAAAATAAGCATTTGCGGCCAGGCGCACCTGTAATTTGCTGGAATTACAGGTGACTCACGCCTGTAATTCCAGCACTTTGGGAGGCTGAGGCAGGCGGATCACTTGAGGTCAGGAGTTCGAGACCAGCCTGGCCAACATGGTGAAACCCCGTCTCTACTAAAAACACAAAAATTAGCCGGGTGTGGTGGCAGGCACTTGAAATCCCAGCTACTCAGGGAGCTAAGGTACAAGAATTGCTTGAACCCGGGAGGGAGAGGTTGCAGTGAGCTGACATCGTGCCACTGTACTCCAGCCTGGGCGACAGAGTGAGATTCAGTCTCATAAATAAATACATACATACATACATACATACATACATAAGCAAGTAAGCATTTGTTCCCATCTAGGCAACATGGCGAAACCCCATCTCTACAAAAAAAATACAAAAATTGGCTGGGTGGGGTGGTACGCATCTCTGGTCCCAGCTACTGGGAGGGTGGGGGGCTGAAGTTGGAGGATCACTTGAGCCCAGGAGGCAGAGGTTGCTGTGAGCCAAGATTGCACCACTGCATTCCAGCCTGGGTGACAGAGAGAAAAAAGCGTTCCCTTACAACCTAATGTAGTTTCTTGCGTTTAATTCTCACAATGCCATTGTCATGATTAATAATTTCTTCTTTTTCTTTTATTTATTTATTTATTTATTTAATTGAGATGGAGTCTCTCTGTGTCACCTAGGCTGGAGTGCAGTGGTGCAATCTCAGCTCACTGCAACTTCTGCCACCCAGGTTCAAGTGATTGTCCTGCCTCAGCCTACCGAGTAGCTGGGATTATAGGTGCCTGCTACCATGCCTAGCTAATTTTGTACTTTTAGTAGAGACAGGGTTTCTCCATGTTGGCCAGGCTGGTCTTGAACTCCTGATCTCAGGTGATCTGCCCACCTCAGCCTCCCAAAGTGGTGGGATAACAGGTGTGAGCCACCATGCCTGGCCAGTAAAACACCTTTAAATGGCGCAAAGTAAAATTTGTGGAAGATTTTGGTGCACATTGGCTGAAAGAAAGATACAAATGGTGTTGGGGAAGATTGGCAAGCTTGAATGTGCTGCTTGCTAACCAGACGTAAGGCATTCTCAGTAGTGAGCTGAGCTTTTCCAGGGGACATAAAGTTAGTCTGGTATGTTCTAGAGAGTTCCACAGACCTCTAATGTGGACACACATTAGAGTCCTGCCTGTGGGGTAAGTCTTCAGTGAAGGTTAGGCAAGAGAATTCAAGAGGCAGCCAGCCCACCCTGGCACCTTGGGCTTCCAAGCTCTACTTTGCTTTGGAGAAGAGATTCTGCCGTGGTGAGGTATGTCCATCCAAGTGACTTTTGTCATAAATCTCTGTACACCGGTGGAGGCACTGAAATGGTCCACAGCTGAAATGGCCTTTTCAGCTCGGAGATCATCCAGGGATAAGGTTTTAATCATCAACCAGACTGCTTCGGCCACTGAGTACATTTTTAGGACCCTGCCTTCTGACTTTGATTCCCCAGGAAATACAAAGTATTCAAATGTTAGCCCAAGGGTAGCATCCTTAAGAAATAAAATCTGCTCTTTTCTCAGAAACCTGAGTGCCTTCCAAAGCCAGAACTAAAATTATATTTGGGTCATCTGTGCACATATTTGGGGGAGACATAAATCGTATGCAGCTCTGTTAGAGATCTCAGGGAGTGAGCTGTGTGTTAAGACTAAAATAAAATTAAGTAACGTGTGCTAAGGGATTAGTATGTTCCAAGTACTGAACTAAATGCTTTATACTCACTAGCTCATTTTAATACACCTGCTCTCTAAAAAGTGGCCAGGCATGGTGGTCATGCCTGTAATCCCAGTACTTTGGAAGGCTGAGGTGGGTGAATCACCTGAGGTCAGGAGTTCGAGGCCAGCCTGGCCGACATGGTGAAACCCCATCTCTATTAAAAATACAAAAATTAGCTGGGCGTGGTGGTGCATGCCTGTAGTCCAACCTACTTAGGAGGCTGAGGCAGGAGAATCGCTTGAACCCAGGAGGCAGAGGTTGCAGTGAGCAGAGATCGTGCCACTGAACTCTAGCCTGGGTGACAGAGCAAGACTTCATATAAAATAAGATAAATATAAAATAGTTGTGGTATCTCATTGTCCAGGTGATAAGAGACAGGCTGGGAGGGGTTAAATAACTTACCACACATTGTGAAGAGTGACAGTGGGAAGCTCACACTCAGGTCTGGCCGACTCCACAGTCCGCCTTGATAATGACTTCAGAGGTGACAGACAGCACTGCATGTACTTGGTGTATGTTGGCTGTTCCCTTTTTGTCCCAAACCTGTCCTTGACTTGGAGCTATCTCACACCTAGGTTTCTCCTTCACTGCTGCCTAGATACTGGCCAGCACAGGCATCAGCTGGTCCTGATGGGACCTGCCCCTTTATGATAAAGCCAAAAGAGGCCCCGCTAAGCTTTGGGGTCTCTTCTGACTTTATCATAAAGGGGCAGGTCTCTGTGACCTTCTTCACCTGGCTGTATAGTGACCACCTGAAGTCGGTGGGGTTGTGGGGAAGAAGTCCTGAGCCAAGGCTTCTTGTGTGTCAGATCCAGGAAGCATTTTCTTTCATTTCATTGCCTTGCCCTGGGTCATCTGTTCTAGAGTTCGAGGTGGTGTCTACTCCAGTGCTGTCCCTGTTACTCTGTAGGGCTGACCAGATGTTATCCCCCAGTTCCAGGGGCCTAGGCCATCCTCCTTGCTAAGACAGTGCCAGTCTCTGGCTCCAGGATTTCAGGCTGGAAAGAGGTGCTTTTGACATTACAGCTGACTCAGGGTAATAACTGGGCAGTTCCTTTGAAAGGCATGCAAGCTTCCTTCCTTAGCCCTGAGATGACACTTCTTGGTATTTCTCTATCAAAACATCTTGTTTCTCCAAACAGTGGGGTTTATAGATTACTTGGACTAGTGGTTAAGCTGCCCAAGGGTGACCGGAGAGCAGCAGCATGCTGGATCCTTATCACATTGTGGGTCACCTCCTGACTCAGAACATTGAGTTCTGACTCCCCAGCTGGCATTAAATGGAAAATAATCCCCTGGACTCTTGGACTGTGTACTTACCGGCTGATTCACAGTCCTGTAAAACCACCTTCTTTCAACTGCCTAGAAATCTAAGTTGGAATTTTGATTATGACATCATTGTATATTTAATAGCTGAGACTCAGGTCTGTCCTGGCCCTGCCACGAGCCAACTGAGTGTGCTTAGACCGGTCCCTTGGTCCCTCAGACCCCATGCTTCCTCCTTGGGAAAGTGTTGGGGATGACTTTTCTAGATGATCTCTGGGTTGCCTTTAAAATAAGTCATTCCTTGGGATCATGTCTTTTGCAGTAACATGGGTGGAGCTGGAGGCCATTATCCTAACTGAACTAACTCAGAAGCAGAAAATCACGTATCACATGTTCTCACTCAAAAATGGGAGCTAAACAATGGGTATGCATGGACATAAAGATGGGAAAAATAGACACTGGGAACTACAAAAAGCGGAGCCAGGCACGGTGACTCATGCCTATAAATCCTAGCGCTTTGGGAGTCTGAGGCGGATGGATCACCTGAGGTCAGGAGTTTGAGACCAGCCTAGCCAACGTGGCGAAACCTTGTCTCTACTAAAAATACAAAAAAATTAGCTGGGCATGGTGGCACATGCCTGAAGTCCTAGCTACTTGGGAGGCCGAGGCAGGAGAATTACTTGAACCCAGGAGCTGGAGGTTGCAGTGAGCCAAGATTGCGCCACTGCACTCCACCCAGCCTGGGTGACAGAGCCGAGACTATGTCTCAAAAAAAAAGGTGGGCAAGGGGGTCGTGGGGAGGGCAGGAGTTGGGGTGGGGTTGAAAAGTTACCTGTTAGGTAAAGTGTTCACTATTCGAATGACAGGTATGCTAGAAGCCCAGTCCCCACATTATGTGTGTAATACCCATGTAACGAACATGCACATGTATCCCCAAATCTGAAATAAATTTTTTTTAAAAGCCATTCCTTTTTTTTATTTTATTTTTATGTGAGACAGGGTTTTGCTCTGTTGACTTGGCTGGAATGTGGCGACAACATCTTGGTGCACTGCAACCTCGGCCTCTCGGGCTCAAGTGATCCTCCCACCTCATCCTCTCGAGTAGCTGGGACTACAGGCACCTAATTTTTGTGTTTTTTTTGTACAGATGGAGTCTTGTCATGTGACCCAGGCTGGTCTCGAACTCCTATACTCAAGCGATCCTCCTGCCTCAGCCTCCCAGACTGCTGGGATTATAGGTGTAAGCCACCATGCCTGGCCCATTGCTAATTTCATTGACCAAGGGTTTCTCTTACTATGATTGCACTCCCATTGCCAGTGCCCCCTTGTTGAGCAGTCTGTGGGCCGAGCATAATCAAGGGAAAAATACAAGATGTGAGAGAGGCGACAAACCCCAGCTCCCTTGCTCAGGAAGATTAGAGTCTCCAGGGTAGAAAGCCTGTAAACAGTATACTAATGATTGTGATGAGGATCCGAACAGAGGGCAGTGGAATCAGAGGGCAAGATTGCCTAAGCCAGGCTCATCAGGCACATCTAGAATACAAACAGATGGCAAAGGTAACATGTTTAACTTGCCCAAGAGAGGCCGTGTCTTTATTAAACATCCAAAAACCTATGGCATGAAGTACCAGGGGTTCTTGCGTGTGTCTCTGGTTGGAATTGTTCTAGTTCTGTTGGTTTCGTAGTCAGTTACCTATGAGCGGAGCAGAATCAAACAGGCTTTGTGCCTCTCCCGCCCTGAGTACCTCAGGCACAGTAGTTTTGAAGCAGACACTGCTGGGGCCAGAGTGTTTCGTCCAGATCTTTCTGTTCTTTCCCATGTGCCTCCCCGGGCTTCCCCAGTGAGGTCATTAGTGTGTCCAGGGTAAGAACTGTATCACAAGCTTCCCACATATCTTCCGTGCTACTACTGTCTCGGGCACACACAGGTCCTTTGTATACCCTTAATGTAGTCAATTAGGACAGGCCCAGCCAAGCTTTATTTATTCTTGGAAACTCTGTGTGTGCAGTTGTTATTGTTGCGGTTTTTATCACATTCAAGTACACACTGTATTTTTTTTAAAAAAAACCATATTCTGGGGCTCGTAGATTATCTTAATGCTGGGCTTCAGCAGCACCAGTGGCAACAGTAACTTGGCCTTGCTATTTCCACTGCTCAGCCTGGTAGTTGATGATGAAATATTTGCGGCAAACACATGTTTGCCACTCAGTCACTGACAAGCCTGTGGGTTTTGGGGTAGCAAAAGAGCAGAGTGCAGGAGACGATCCAGTGAGTATCTCTTACCTCCCAGAGGAGCAGAAGGCTCAGCCCATCCACTCTGATTATAGTCAGAGCTGGGCTGGACCTGAAGTTGAGTTTAAAATGAAATCATTGCTGAAAGGCAAGTGCCGACCTACTGTGAGGAGTTCCTGTGTATCCAGAGGGCCCTGGTTTGCTGGTGGTTGAAAGGGAGGATGAAAGGGAGCCGTTTGCGACTTTCGCAGTGTCCGTGTGATCAGTGCCACTCTGATGGCTAGAATCTGGGACTGACCACAAAACACAGGCTCACGTTGGGTGCCGTCAGTGAGGGCTGTCTCCCCTCCTCCTCGGCATTTTTAGCCTTGTTCTAGCAGCCCTGGCTACTTGATCCCAAAGTTAGTTCTTGTCATGTCAAGTGTTGGATGAAACAAAGCAACACATTTTTTCTTTTGTTCTTAACATTTTAACGGCAAATGTTTAATCAGCAGTTTGACGATGACTGGTTAGAAATTGCCACATAAGCTCGCCTTGAAGTAGTTATGCTAAGCTACCTCCACTGTGAAGGGTAGATGCCCGGCACCTGGCTGGCACAGGTGTTGGGAATTCTGTGTGTCAGAAGCACTGAGATCCTACCATGAAAGGCAGCCGGAAACCTGGAGGGTGGCTGCTCGTGTCATTTCTGATAGGAAAAGGGAAGTTGAATTTAAGGAGACCTGCGCATTTCAGAACTATACTTACCACGGTAAAGCCTCCGGGCCACGGCCAGCCAGAATGTGCCCTTCTCTCCCTGCCCATGTCTGCCCAGCGCCGAGGGTGAGCTATGATTGAGGCAGGGGAGGAGGGATGGAGGAGACAAGCACTGGATGCCAGGAGAGGAGAATGGGAACCCAGAACACATCCCTGGAATCAGTCTAATTGTTTCCATTCCTCCTCATGAATGATTGGGGCCTGTACTCCCCAAAGCTTTTTAGCTGACCGAATATAGCTCTCCTTTGTCTCAAGAGTCTCCCAAAGATGGGCTTCTAAACCTCAGAGAGCCAAGCCCCAGACCCTCAGAGCCCCAGGTCAGGATGGCCCCAGACACAGGTTATTTCAAATAGACTCATTTCTCCCCATCAGCTGAAACCAGTCAGCCTGAACTGGGTGTGTTTATTCAGTGAAACCCAGGAACCTCAGTGCCCTGGTTTTAATCAGGAGACTTGCTCTGTGGTAACTGGGGCTCCTCGACCAAGGGTCTGGTCCCAGTTAGTTTCCAAATGCCAGGCGAGCTTGTTTCCACAGACAGTATCTGCGCTCACGTGGCCTCATGCAAATGCACACTGTCCAGAAGGCAGGCTCGCGCGAGTGCAGGCCTCTTTTTAATATGGAATTTTGAGCTCTTCTGGTGAGGATTTTTAGTCTTTGTTTTTTGAAAGGAGGGTAAGATAATCTGCAGCGGCCTTTCTGGAGAAGTCATTTGGAGAGTTGGGCTGGAGCTTGGCAACATGGAAACCATTAGGGCCATCATGGGGGCTGACTGTGCCTTGTAAGTGTGGCATCACCCTCAGCCTCTCAGACAGGGTTAGCCTCATGGACACTCAGCCTGTGCTGTCACACGGGGTCCCCCACTCAGAAGGGCTCCACACTTGACTTGATGATCAGCTATCCCTGCCTTGAAATTCTTAATTTTTGAACAAGGAGCCTCCCATTTTCATTTTGATCTGGATGCTGAAAATTAGCCAGTCCTTCTAAGAGGATCCATACAGCAGCATCAGAAACCTGGGGGAGGTTGAGCTCTGCCACCCACCAGTCATGAGCCCTTGGTCTGAGGGGACACTGACCTCCTAACCTCAGTGTCCTTCTCTCAAAGGAGAGCCATGAGCACCTCTCCCTTGCAGCTGTGTGCAGAGAAGAAACGATCATGCCCCTGTGGCACCTAGCGCAGGTGTGTCACATGGTAGGTCCTTAAAACACACACATCTATTTGGCTTTTCTAGTCATTCCTTTCTTCATGCAACAAATACTGTTGAACATGGACTATGTGCCAAGTGCCGACTCAGCCTTGGAGTACAGATACCCTAGTAAGTAAAACAGACCCGGTCCCACCTTCATCGAGGTTGGAGTCTAATCTCAGACCCGCTTAGTGAACAGGTTGTAGAAGCCTCTTCTCTGTGTCAGCATATCTGGGAAGAAGCAGCCTCAAGTCTGGTGAGACCAGCTGCTCTGGAAGATCTCTAGGGCATGCGACATGGCCATCTATCCAGCCTTCCACATGGCCCTTGAGGGTTTGGGGATGCTGGAGATCAAGGAATTAAAGCCACATGCATGGGAGTATCTCAGGTAGTAGTTTCCCTCATTACTCTGTGACCAGCATCAGTCCCTCCCCTTTGCTGTTGTAAATTTTGAGACCTCAAGCCCCCTCGGTTTCCAGAGCATGTTTATCCATTCACCACATAACAGGCAGCACCCACACCCTAGCACCGTGTGGGAACTGGGTCGTGGCCTCCAACCTGCCCCACCTTGGAGGAGAACTCAGCCTTAACATCAGCAGTGCTGGGGGAAGTCCCTTGCTGAGGACCGTGAGGATGCCTTTTACATAAAAATCTATGATTTCTTATTACTCATTATAGGGGTGGTAAGAAATAGTAGTAAAAATAGCTGGACATAATGAGTGTGTGTTCATCATCAGGCACTGAGTGCTTCACACAGATCCACTTGTTTCTCCATAGAGTTGCAAAGTCCTGTCATAACCTCTATTTGACAGATGAAGAAACGGAGTCAGGTGCGCCCTCCCGGTGGCATCTCTCCCACTTTCGTGGCATGGCTGATATCACCGTCTACATGAAATGTGTGTTGTAACAACTCCACCTCTCAGGGCGTTTGAGATATTCTCCAGACATCCTCCTTGTCCGACGGTCTGGGTTACAATGACTGGGCTGTGTATGAGGCCAAAAGAGCCTCTGCATCTCCAGGGAGCCTGGGCCCCAAGGGGCAGGAGGTGGCACTCTCTGGGGGGCCTGATGGTGGTGCAGGTTGCTGCTGGGGTGCTGGCTTGCCTTCTCAGGCAGGTGGCTTGTAAGGAGCTACCATACACTTAAAAGAATGTGGTCAGACCACATCCTACCCGGGAGACAGCTGAGGTGCTCGGGAGCCGGCCCAATGGGACGCGCTGTCTGTCCGGGAGCCAGCCTTTCAGAGCCAGCGCCAGAAGCAGTTGGGGTGTCTGGTCATTCTGTTACTCCTCTTTCCACTGCTAGCTGCTCTCCAGCTGCTGACCTAATTCCAGGGAAGGTTCCAGAACCCCTTGAGCAAGAAAATGCACATGGGCTCCTGTATAAATTGTTCCACTGACAGTGAGCTATTGTTAACTCTTTCAGTTCCTGGACCATTTGTAAATCAAGAATACAGATTTAATTTTAGTGCATGTAGTTTCACTTGCTAAGAAATTGGGCCTTTTCTGTTCTTTCTTTTTTCTCTCTCTTTTAAGAACATGGTTTTAGAATCATTTAGGCCTGTGTTTCAGGCCCCAGCTCTGCCACTTGCTAGCTTTGTAACCTAACACAAGTTACCCCTTCTGAGGCGATTTCTCCTATAAAATGATTTTAGTAGCCCAGCATAGTGGCACGCGCCTGTAATCCCAGCACTTCGGAAGGCTGAGGTGAGAGGCTTGTCTGAGCCAGGAGGTCAAGGCTGCAGTGAGCCCTAATTGCACCCCTGCACTCCAACCTGGGTGACAGAGTGAGACCCTATCTCCAAAAAGAGAATAGTAGAACCTCATACACAGTATTGTTCAGAGGAGTGGGATTATTTTCTCTTAGACCAGCTGAGAGATGAAAGAACAAATGGGAACTCTGAGGACTGCAAACCAATCTGACCCTGAAAACAGTTTAGAGAATAACCTTTTTGATCCAGAAATAATAAGGTGCTGAATGCTCTCCTGGGCACAAAAGCCAGAAACTGGGTTCCAAAGCTGCGTATCCCTGTCAAGCCCTGTGGAATAGCCAGCAATGTGCTTTCATCTTGTTTATCCCTTATAATTCTCAAGGTGACCCCCACAGCAGTCACCACCCCAGGTTTATAGTGCAGAAAACTCGCCCAATTCGAGCCTGAATCTTCTTGCTGTAAGTCCAACATCACTTGCCTCGTAGAGACCCTCTGAAATGAATGGACAAGGTGTGTTTTCTTGGGATTCCAGTGTTTAACCAAAAAGGAACCATTTAGGGGTATCTGGAGATGCTGTGTCAGGTTGAAGATGCCTTTCCAGGCAGAACCACCTGCTGTTCCATTGACTGGCTGGCTGGCTGGCTGGCTTGCTTGCTTGCTTTTGTGTGTGTGTGTGTGTGTGTGTGTGTGTGTGTGTGTGTGTGTGTGTGATGGATTCTTGCTCTGTCACCCAGGCTGGAGTGCAGTGGTGCAGTGTCAGTCCACTGCAACCTCCACCTCCTGGGTTCAAGCGATTCTCCTGCCTCAGCCTCCTGAGTAGCTGGGATTACAGGCGTGTGCCACCATGACCTGCAAATTTTTGTATTTTTAGTAGACACGAGGTTTCACCATGTTGGCCAGGCTGGTCTCCAACTCCTGACCTCAGGTGCTCCACCCACCTTGGCCTCCCAAAGTGCTGGGATTACAGGTGTGAGCCACCACGCCCGGCCCCCACTGGCTTTCTCTGAATGAACAGGTCATTAGAAGTCCTGCTCCAGCAGAGTGATCGTTGATTGCTCACTTGTAGCACTTGTTCCATCCTTTGCTGTAGGCTTTATCTCAAAAGAGAAAAGGTGTGATAATTACCCTAGGGAAGAATACTAGTAACTGGGGCTGAGCTTAAATAAGTGCCTCCCAGTATAAATGGACACCTTCTTTTCAAAAAAGATTTTATACTCGGCCCTGGAGAACAACCTCAGCTTATCTCTGAAAGTAATATGTGTTCTCTCTCTCCTTCTCTCAAAATATTAGCAGCGGCTTCAGCATTTCTATTTACATGAGGCGCTCTGCCTTAATCTGGTTTTGGGAGTGGCCGAGGGACTTGTTTGAAGAACCCTTATGCGCTGCAAGATGAGATGTTTTAGAGTGAGCTTATTCGGTTTGGTTTGGAGCTGAGGGTAATGATGAGGACAGCTGAGGCCTATCCCAGCCACTCTGGTGTTCTCAGGACTAAACATCACCTTCCGTATTTTTAGATTTCTCGCCAGCAGATAAATTTAGAAGCACTTGCAATGTGCTTTTCTGGGTCTGCAGCATGGAAGTGTTATGTTCCTGTCCAGCTTCACCTCACAGGTGGCGGCTCTTAGCGGGTCAGGCAGCCCTTCCGGGGCCTGACAAGCCAGGGTGTGTGTGAGGCCTGTCAGGGTCCCCTAGAACGAGATGCAGCGTCCTGGAGCCAGCGAAAGCCAGAGCACTGAGGAGCCGCCTTTTCTCCAAAGGCCAAGAAGGTCAGAAACTGAGGGCAGTGGAAGGGGTCAGGCTGTGTGTAGGGGCCCCTTCGACATGGAGAAACGGTGTCTCTCTGGTTTCCCCAGGACCGGCGCCAGTTTAACTGGTATCCTCCATCAGGACCTTGGCTGAAGAGAGGGACCACGGGGGAAATTGCTTCCCTTCCGAAAATAGCACAAATGCACACATTTGCTCTCACAGCCATTTTTGAGTGTGTCATGTGGGGAGCTGTGCGAGGGACTAAGGATATGAGATGTAGGTGACCGTCAGTGGATTAGTGAAGGAGACGCACATTAAACAGCATAACCTCCATGCAGTCCACCCATAGAGGAGAGCCATGTGCCTTCTTAAACAGGGGCCTGTGACCCAGTTGGGTAGGAGGACCTGACTAGCAGAGGGAGGGTGCTGCGGGGGTGAGGGAGGTGCAGGGAAAGGGAACAGCATGTGTGAGGGCCCTGAGGCTGAAAAGAACAGGAACTTAAAGGCTGGAGGGATGCGGCAGAGGTTGATGTGGTCAGAACTGTGCTCTGAAAGGAGGGCTTGCTCTGGCTGGAGAGATAGGGGTGCGAGGAGGAAACCCGCAAGGGCGCCATGGAGTACTCCAGGGAAGAGGCGAGGCATGGCAAGCTTGGGGACGTGAGGGTGGCTGTAGAGGAAAGCAGCAGTGACAGATTTAGAAGTTGATTCGCAACTCGGAGGGTTGCAGGGAGGGGTAGGTGAATCGGGACTCACATTTCTGGCACTCACAGCAAGGTAGATGCTGGAGCTTCAGTTGAGAGAGGGAGGGACACACGACAGGGGCCAAGTTTGGGGTATCTGGAATAATAAAGTGGTAAAGTAAAAACTGGATACTGGATCTGAAGATAAGGATTTGAAAGTCATCTGCATATGGATGAGGGATTACTTCTCGAGCCCTTCCTGGGTTCTCAGTGCTTTCCTCCCTGGGCTCATGACATTGACGAGCAGGAGACATACATACTCCATACTGCGCTCCTCCCCCTTTTAGACACAGCGCGGTTGCTCAATGTAATAGAAGTTACTATCACTGTTACTCAATGTCAAGGTCAAGCCCAAGTGATCGCTAGGCCACTGTCAGGAGTGATCCAGGTTTCCTGACACCTGAAGTTAATACAGTTAAGGAAAAGAATCCAAAATTACAAATGCACAATGAGATGTAAAAGTGAACATTTATTTAAAATAAAAAATGTTTAAAGCTGACACATATCACAAATCAATAACTTTAACTGCCTGACACACCTTGACAATGCTGTTTTTCCCCATCTTTTTTTTTTTTTTTTGACTCTCATCACCTCTTCCTATGACAATGATTCTGTACTGTTTTCTAAAGGAACAATTCAGCCTTCCCTTTAAAATAGTTAACCAAAAGTTTGTTTTTCTTTTCTCCAATGGTTTTGAAAATTTTCTTTTAACTTCATAACTCACTATCGGTGATATCAAGTATTAGGATTATTGTCAAATCTGGGGAAATTGTGGCCACGTTTCTTTCATTTCTGAGTAGTGAGATTTGGAAGAACTTTCCACAAGCCTAGCTTCTGATTCCGTCCATCGTGAGTTTCGTTTCTCCTCTGCTCCCAGCACCGCCTCTGGTGTTGAGCACGGTAATGCCCGTTCGTATCTTGATATAACCTCTGACCTGAACCCTAGTGTCATAACACATTTTGCAATAGGAGTCCTTCTGGATGTCATTGGTATAAGGGATTGTTAGTGATATATTAACTCTAAGTGGACGTGACTGCTAACCACTGAGCCCAGCTGACTGTATCCCCAACTCAATTTCCTTCAATAAGGTCCCCAAAATGCCCACCCAATGCATGGGGGCATGTGGTCAGTTGCAGTGGAAAGAGACAATGGTACCAAGTGACGGTGACTAATCTTACTTTGGCAAACACACACACGTCCATGTGAACACATTGCCAGGCTCCCTCCAGAAGTTTTGGAATCAACCTGTACAAGTAGAGGCTGCCTGAAGTTTACGCTACTTTGGCTTCATAGTAAATCTGCCTCTGCTGAAATCTCAGCCCATCAGACCATAGAGGCATTCAGGATTGCAGCACATTCGTGCCTTGTAAGTGCCAAAACACTGTCACTGCAATAAAATTTTAACTCTTCAAGACCAAAGCATTTGAAAAGCATTTCACACAGTTTCCTATTTTCTTTTTTTTTTTTTTTTTGAGACAGAGTTTCCTCTCGTTGCCTAGACTGGAGTGCAATGGCATGATCTCAGCTCACTGCAACTTCCACCTCTTGGGTTCAAGCAATTCTCCTGCCTTAGCCTCCTGAGTAGCTGGGATTACAGGCGCCTGCCACCCACGCCCAGCTAATTTTTGTATTTTTAGTACAGACAGGGTTTCACCATGTTGGCCAGGCTGGTCTTGAACTCCTGACCTCAGGTGATCCACCCGCCTCGGCTTCTCAAAGTACTGGGATTATAGGTGTGAGCCATTGCACCCGGCCAGTTTCCTGTTTTCTTAAACAGAGCTGAGTAGATGTGACTATGTTCTTGATGACTCAAGATCCATGAGTGTTCTTACAGTGCTTGTGCCCTCAGGGAGTGACTCCAAGATGTGATGAATGTTGGTCCCAATGTTAAACGGCCCCACACTACAGTGTTAAGTTTTTGTGCCTGCTTTTTGTGTTATAAATTTTTAAGCCCTTCTAATGCTGTTAGCTGTCATTTCTTGCTGCTTTGAACAAGCTGTGGCCTGAGAAAATCAGCCAGCTTCCTTTAGTCAGTAGGCTGTTTTGAGGACTTGTTATGTGTCAGGTGATGGGCTGGAAATGTACACATAGTAGCAATGACTAATAATCACAAACATCCATTGAGTGCTTCCCCTGTATCCCGTATTCTAAGCTCGTCACATGTGTCCACTCATGTAATCCTCACAGCAACATAGGAGGTTGGCGCTACTGTTGTTATCCCCATTTTGCAGATGAGGAGGCCCAGACACAGAAGTGAAGTAACTTGTCCATGGTCACAGAGCAAGAGGGGACAGGGCTAGGATTTGATCCCAGGCAGTCTGGCCCCAGAGTCACACTCTTAACCACTGAGCCCCATGGCTTTTCAATGTGTAATCTCTCATCTCACAAAATCCCCAAAGGAAGTGAAAAGATTGTATTTTCAGAAAAAGGAAATGGAGGCTTGGAGAAGTTCAGTAACTTGCTGAAAGGGTGCTGATTCCAAAAAAATCCACCTTTTTGATTTCACCATATTGTGACTTAGAGAGTCATCTAGCCAGGAGCGGTGGCTCACACCTGTAATCCCAGCACTTTGGGAGGCCGAGGCAGGCAGTCACGAGGTCAGGAGTTCAAGACCAGCCTGACCAACATGGTGAAACCCTGTCTCTACTAAAAATACAAAAATTCACTGGGCATGGTGGCGCGTGCCTGTAATCCCAGCTATGTGGGAGGCGGAGGCAGGACAATCACTTGAACCCAGGAGATGGAGGTTGCAGTGAGCAGAGATTGCGCCAGCCTGGGCAACAGAGTGAGGCTCCATCTCAAAAGAAAAAAGAGAACCATCTAACTATGGGGCCAGACTCAAACCATTAATATAAGAATCAGACCAAGAGAGCACAATCTGTGTCCCCAGGGAAATTACACTTTGGAAAACGTGTGAAAGGAAAGAATTTGTAGTGCCCTCTCTCAGGAGAGCCATGAACAGGATCTGTGGCGTTTCTGTTGACTGCTCAAACTCTTTCCTTCATTTCCTGCTCATTGGCTGCATTCTGGATGGTGGAGACTGCTGAAGAGCTGGGTACTGGGGGTGTGAGCTGTTCTCCAAGCATGTTAGGATGTCGTGGTAATACAGGTTATGCATATGAGGAGGCGGGGAAAGATGTAGGGATAAACATGTGATCTTGTTGGGAGAACGTGGCTGGTTGCTTCTCAGTTCTGATCTCACAGGTGCTTTAGAGAAGTGACCTAATTGTGCTGGACTCCTCCTCTTTGTGACCTAGCAACCTATTACCTTCCAGGAGCACTGGTTGCTGTTCAACAGTTCTCACAATACCAGGAGGGAGGGCTCTCATCCATAGCAGCATAGGCCTGCAGGAGCCTAGGTGACTTGGGTTGTCCTCATGCCTTAGGATACCAGGATCTAACAGAGGAATTCATTCATGGAGACGTGCAGGGAAGTCTACGCTACTACACACAGTGGCCCTTTACTGAGTCATCTTAAAGTTCGTCTGCTTTCCTTTTTTTTTTTTTTTTAAGTCTCCTGACATGGTGCTAGCTGTCATTGTTTGCTATGGCTGGAAAACCAGTAAGCAAGCTTTACTTTAGTCCAGAGGCATATTTAAGTGCCTGCTATGTGTTGAACTCATCAGAACTTTCACACAGCAGAATTTCCCAAATAACTTCTTCGAAAAATTCTATAAAGTAATATTTGTCTATAAAAAGGAAAAGATAAGAAAGTGATGTACCTTCCAGTCTTTCTTTTCTGCTTTACCTGTTTATTGTTTTTTAGAGACAGGGTCTCACTCTGTCACCCAGGCTGGAGTGCAGTGGTTCAGTCATGGCTCACTGCAGCCTCACACTCCTGAGCTCCAGCCATCCTCCCACCTCAGCCTTCTGGGTAGCTGGGACTACAGGCACACACCACCACGTCTAGCTTGGAATGTCTTTTTAAAAAACAACTTTCCAGTCCAGGTGCAGTGGCTCACGCCTGTAATCCCAGCACTTTGGGAGCCCTAGGCAGGCAGATCACCTGAAGTCGGGGGTTCGAGACCAGCCTGACGAACATGGTAAAACCCCATCTCTACTAAAAACACAAAAATGAACCAGGCGTGGTGTTGCATGCCTATAATCCCAGAGACTCAGGAGGATGAGGCAGGAGAATCTCTGGAACCTGGGAAGCAGAGGTTGCAGTGAGCCGAGATTGTGCCACTGCTCTCCAACCTAGATGACAGAGCAAGACTCCATCTCAAAAAAAAAAAAGCAGCTTTCCAGGTGTCTAGTGGGAGCCATTTGCCTCAAGCTTTGTCCTCCCCTGTGGGTCTACAATGTTGTATAAGGAGAAAATTAGTTTAGAGTCATGGTGCTGAGACCTGTAAATACCTAACTGCATTCTTAGAGAATATGACTATTAACTTCCTGTTCTTAGAGAATGGACTTTGGTATGTTTTAGAATTTTTTTTTTTATACGAACAAATGAATTGAATCCAAATTGGATCATTTTATTTAGCTGAGGTTTTGCTGACTCTTAATATTATTAAGAGTTAATATAATGATGTGGCGTGATATTAGATAACATTACTGTGTCAGTATTAACTTTCTTGACAATGGCAATGTGACATAGAAGAATGTCTTTTGTCTTAGGTGATACATGTTGAAATATTGATAGAGGAAGCCACGTGTTTGCAACTTTCGAATTGTTCAGAAAATAAAAGGTGTTAACAATTGGTAAGTGTAGGTAAAGGATATATGAGTATTTATTGCACCATCCTTTCTATTTCTCTAAGTTTGAATATGTTCAGAATGAAGGTTTAGAGGGAGGAAAAAGTAAAATTCTACTCCCTTGTCCTCTCTTAACTGTCTCCCTCTGAAGGTGGAAATCATCATGAATGAAATATATTAAGATATCAGATCTTTTGCCTCTGGTTCCCTTACTCCACACATTTCCTGTCAAGCTCCAAAGCCACCTGTGGAATGTTTATTCAACACGCAAGATGATTTTCTGCCAGGAAGGTGAAACCTCAATAATCGCTCCGTTGACTGGCTATTTCAGTTTGCTGGGAGGCCCATGTGGTGTTACTGCCCCTCTGGTGATACCTTCATGCATAGTGAATGTTTCAAACTGCAAGATTCTCCTCTTTGAGGAGAGAAGTGTGCCAGGTATCAGAGCGAATGTGTGCATGCAGGAGCAAGCCTGTCCCGTAAAGCCATTGCCGTTTACACATTTAGGAAAACACTGCCAAGAATAAGCATATGGCCTGTGCAAGGTCTCTCAGGCATGTGCTGATGAGTTTAGTATGGAGACCTAGCTTAACGTTTTGATTTAAAGCTGGGGATGCCAGAGCCTCCCAACTGTAGATCAACTGTACCTATGTGGGGTCTTCCTTCAGAGCCCATGTTTTCTTTAGCCTGAGATGTGTGCCCCGATGTGGAAGCTGCTTGTCCACATAGAAGCAGACACAGAGGAATATTACCTTGCTTAGGTGTTAGGCTTGGATGTCAGCACAAATTGCACATGGCCAGAATAACTCCTGAAAACACTTTGAATGGCCCATGAATTACGCTGACAGGCACCTGGGAACTGAGGCTGGCAGAGGAAACACGTTCACTCTGGGTATATGCCCTTGGAAAAGACTGGCAGCCAAAACTCCTACGCCACATCAGCCAGGGCCACTGTGGCTTTTGGTTGGTGAAGAGCCCTCTGCAGTGGACTGCCTGAGTTTGAATCCTGGCCCCACCACTCCTACCTATATGTTCATGAACAAACTACTTAACTCCTCTTAGTCTCTCTCACGTCCTTCCCCTTCCCACCCCTCCCCTTCCCTTCCCTCCCCTCTTTTTCCCTCCTCTCCCCTCCCCTCCTTTTCCCTCCTCTCCCCTCCCCTCCCCTCATCTCCCCTCCCCTCCTTTTCCCTCCTCTCCCCTCCCCTCCCCTCATCTCCCCTCCCCTCCTTTTCCCTCCTCTCCCCTCCCCTCCCCTCATCCTACTCTTTTTCTTTTCTCATATGTTTTGCTTCCCCATATTGCCTAGGCTGGTCTCCAACGTTTGGGCTCAAGCAATCCACCTGTCTTGGCTTCCTGAAGTGTTGGATTACAGGTGTGAGCCCCTACACCCAGTCTCTGTGTCTGTTTTCATCTGTGAAATGGGAATGATACTTACCTCATGGGTTATTCAGATTAAATGCATTCATTTGTAGGAAGCACTTGTAACAGTATTGGCACATAATTACTTAAATACAATAACTGCCAGGTGCGATGGCTTACACCTGTAATCCCAGCCCTTAGGGAGGCAGAGGCTGGAGAATAGCTTGAGCTCAGGAGTTCAAGGCCTGCCTGGGCAATATAGTGAGATCCTGTTCTCCATAAAAAGAAAACATAAAGACANCCCCTCATCTCCCCTCCCCTCTCCTCCCCTCCTCTCCCCTCCCCTCCTCTCCCCTCCCTTCCCCTCCTCCTACTCTTTTTCTTTTCTCATATGTTTTGCTTCCCCATATTGCCTAGGCTGGTCTCCAACGTTTGGGCTCAAGCAATCCACCTGTCTTGGCTTCCTGAAGTGCTGGATTACAGGTGTGAGCCCCTACACCCAGTCTCTGTGTCTGTTTTCATCTGTGAAATGGGAATGATACTTACCTCATGGGTTATTCAGATTAAATGCATTCATTTGTAGGAAGCACTTGTAACAGTATTGGCACATAATTACTTAAATACAATAACTGCCAGGTGCGATGGCTTACACCTGTAATCCCAGCCCTTAGGGAGGCAGAGGCTGGAGAATAGCTTGAGCTCAGGAGTTCAAGGCCTGCCTGGGCAATATAGTGAGATCCTGTTCTCCATAAAAAGAAAACATAAAGACAACAACAAAAAAATACAATAATCTTTTATCCACAAAGCATACGTTGGACCTCTGGTGTATGCCTGAAACTGCGATAGGACTGAGCTCTAGATATGCCATGTTTTTTCCTGTACACCAATGGGCAGATAGCATATACAGCATGGACCAGCTGGACAAAGGGATGATTCAGTCCTGGGCACCGCAGAGCAGGACTGGGCAAGATTTCATCATGCTACTCAGAGTGGCACTCAATTTAAAACTTAGGAACTGTTTATTTCTGTATATTTCCCATTTAATATTTCCAGACCATAGCTGACTTCAGGTAAGTGAAACCACAGAAAGTACCCGTAGTTGAGTCCAGGCGCGGTGGCTCACGCCTGTAATCCCAGCACTCTGGGAGGCCGAGGCAGGTAGATTACCTGAGGTCAGAAGTTTGAGACCAGCCTGGCCAACATGGTGAAATCCCGTCTCTACTACAAATACAAAAATTAGCCGGGCAAGGAGGCACACATCTGTAATCCCAGATACTCGGGAAGCTGAGGCAGGAAAATTGCTTGAGCCCAGGAGACGGAGGCTGCAGTGAGCTGAGATCACACCACTGCACTCCAGCCTGGCCTACAGAGCGAGACTCTGTCTCAAAAAAAAAAAAAAAAAAAAAAAGTACCCATAGTTCTTTGTGGATGGGGGGACAGCTGTATAAGAATTTATGACTTTTTTTTTTTTCATTTAAGTTAAATGCATTCAAAGTGTGGCTCTACTATAAAGGGTAAAAAGTGTGCATTAGAATTGGCAGTTAAAGAAGAAAACATTCGATTTCTTCCTCCTGTGGGTAGAAGCCTCTACGTGATGCTGCTCTTGTATTCCTTGCCAATTGATTAAGAGTGCCTTAGATGTGGGAAAGCTGTTTCTGATCCTCTTATCAGAGTGTAAAGTGAAACATGCTTGACTGGTTAATAAAAACAGAAGACAGTTAGAAAACCTCTGTAGGCTGTGCGATGGAGTGGCCCAGAATTGCAGCCGGTGGTCGGTGTGCTGGCCTGTGGTTGGGTGCTGCTCTAGGAAGTGCTCAGCACAGGAAGTGACCTTTCTATTTCTTCCTAGCCTTCCTGTGGCTCTCTCTCATGACCAATGAAGTGAGCTGACTGCTGCCATCTTCCTCAATACCATAAATCTAACAGCACGGTGGCAAGTGGGAGAGGCTAATTGTGCGGTCTATTTGGTTCCTACCTGAGAAAGTGTTCTGTGGTCTCTGCCTAAAATCAAAGGCCTGAAGGACAGGAATGTTGAGAAGGAAAGCCATCAGGAATAAATCTGCCAGAGCCAGGAAATTGGGTTGGAGGTGTCTTATCAGGTCCTTATCTTAACCCTGCCCTCCCAGTGAAGCACCAACTACCCTAGATAGAGATCTGGTTCCCATTTACAACTGGGGACTTTGCAGCCCCAGACCCCTGAGTAGCTCACAATCCCCTGGTGAATCTGGGTAATGAACTAAACTGCTAGGAATGCCCCAGCTTCCCTTCTGACTGGGCCTTTGATTATGTCACCTAAACCTAATACCCCTCACAAGCGCTAACGAGGCTGTGGTCCGGCGGGAGTGAGGCTCCTTGGCCTTAGCTGATCACAAGAACATCATTTTTTGCTTGCTGCCCTTGAGGTATTTTTTAAAGCCACAAACACTGACTCATTCAAGGGTCACAGCCTCAATGACCAACAAAGTGTTGAGAGAAATAGCAGGCCCAGGTCAACCCTTGGTTTCAGGTCTTGGCAGTGTTTCTGGCTGCAGCTTGAGCCCCTCTGTGGTCTGGGGAGTGAGCGGGCCTTCTCATACCAGAGGCTCAGGGCAAGAATTCCTGCTCTCAAGTTTCCCAAGTAGAGTATTCCTTGATGAATTAGAATCTGACCAGTCATGAGTTTCAGATAGGAAGAGGTAACAGTTTAATTTTAGTAGCGATGCTAGGGAAAGATTAAAATCCTGTCTACATATCATCTGAGAATGGTTAAATAAATCATAGCACTCGGATATGGTGAAATGTATGCAGCCCTCATTAAACATTACATCTTTGAAGGAAATGTAATAGCATACGAAAATACTCATGAAATATCCAGTTGTGGGGAAGAGGGTGGAGACGAGAAACTGGAGCTGTATTGTGGTCCAGTTCTGTAAAAGCATACACATATGTGAGGTATAGAAGTATACCAAGGTGTTACCTAGTGATTATCTTGGGGGTGTACACACATGTGATTTTTATCATCTATGTATTTTCTATTATTTGCCAAATGTTATACCCTGACATGTATTGTTTGTGATTTTTTTTTTTTTTTACACAGAGTCTCACTCTGTTGCCCAGGCTAGAGTGCAGTGGCACCATCTTGGCCTCACTGCAGCCTAAACCTGTGGGCACAAGCAATCCTTTTGCTTTGGGCTCCCAAGTAGCTAAGACCACAGGCATACTCCACCACACCCGGCTAATTTTTGTATTTTTTTGTACATATGTAGTTTTGTCCAATAATTGTCCAGGCTGGTCTCGAACTCTTGGGCTCAAGCCTTCCTCCCGTCTTGGCCTGCCAAGGTGTTGGGATCACAGGCACGAGCTGCTGCATCTGGCCTATATTATGTTTAAATGTTTTTTTATGTTAAGTCTCCCATAGCAAGAGGAAACTGAAGCGTTCTAAATACTCAAAGGTGGATCCATCTCTGGGCCACAGGCAGAGGGGGATGCTAAAACGTGTTATTCAGAGAACAAAATTCAACAGCATTTATCTATTCTCTTCTTTCAGTGTTGAGGCTAGGCCTTCATGCTTTGTTGGTGGATCTGATTGCCCCAATTTATGTAAGCTCATTGTTTATGCTAGCTTTTTGTTTGGCAGGAAAATTACATATTCATTGATTTGGATTTTTTTTAAAATCTTGTTTATAGTCAAGTGATCATTCGAAATATCTGGTTCAAGTACAGAGGGCCTTATCTGCTATCCCAGGACCTGAAAACACAGGTTTTTTTCTTTAATTCATTTGATGGCAAGATGATGTTCTTTGAAAAACACTAACTACGGGAAAAGAAGGAAGCGCTGTTTAGAAGCATGTGGGCAGCTCCCTTCTTTGACTTCCTTCCTAACTGCAAGTGACCCAGGTGGACCAAGATGCTGTTAGAGGCCTTCAAGGCTGAAAGTCCATTTTCTGTAACAGCTTTGGGGCTGGAAGGCTAACCAGCCACAGAAACATCTGGCAATCAGACAGAAAGACATGAGACCACAAAGATGTCGATAAAGCTTTTTATCCTCTGCTTCCCCCAGCCTCCTTATTAATGGCAAATATTGAAGACAATTATATCTACCCACAGGAACTAGATGGATCCTCCTCTGCCCTCCACACCAGCCCCCCCAAGAAATTGGGTGGATGAATGTATCAGTAAAGTTAACCCAACTGGGAAGGAGTTTATGATTCACTTTCATTTCATGAAAAACAAATCCAAAATGCAGAGCAAAGGAAAGAAAACAAAAGGGGAAGCATTTACAGTCCTTAGCGGGTTGCTTCAACCTAAAACCCCTTCTCATTGGTTATCTTTATTGAGTACCAAGACTTGGAGCGCCTCCCCCACGCCCCAGTGTTCTTTTTTTAAAAGAACAGAAGATGAAAACACTATGAGATGTATGAGCCCTGATTATGCCCAATTACATTTGGCAAGCCTAAGACAAAAATTAATGGGACCAGATTATTCTTCTGCGTGAGATGTGGTATTGCCCAGCCTAACTATTTTAGCTCTTGCCATGCTGTAGATCGTCAAACAAATTAATAGCATGCTAATGGGTGCCTTTCAGGCTTCTCGTTTATATTAATGAGTTCCACTCCATCCGATAACCGGTGATTTATAGCACTGGAACTTGCAGCCTGGCTGTAAAGATTGTCTTTTGTCACTCTTTCTGGGGTGGAGCAGCCAGCCTAACAAGCTAAATGGTAGGGTTTTGTAATTGAATTCTAAAATGTGAAAACGCCTGCTGCAAGGACATTTCATTCTGATCATGGCTTTGGAAATTGAAAGGCCTTCAGTATGTCTCCCACTACCCAACGCTGAATGCAGTCTGATTTGGGTTTCCACAACTTGTGAAGCAAGGGTGTGACAAGATTCTTAATGGAGGGTATTCATGCTGAGCTAGCATGGCAGTTAGATTCAGCGGGCTGTAAAATAGCTCCTCTAAAGAAAACAATGTATTCTTAAGAGCCATAAAAGAGACCCCTTCCTCACCTTGAAGGTATTCCCACCCCTCACCTTCCCCCCACCAAGCGTAGGAGGCAGAGAGCTCTGACTCTGTGCCAGGCACTGTGCTAACTACTTTATTCTTGACTCATTCAGTCCTCTGTGTGCCTTTATGAAGGAGGCAGCCGTGTTATTCCCATTTTACAGAGATGAAACTGGAGCACAAAGAGGTGAACTAGCTGACTCATTCTGAGAGTGGTGGAGCAAGGCTGCCAGCCCAGGCAACGCTCTGCTCCTTTCCAGCTCACCCGCTGCTTCCGGCTTTGTAGCCCTCTTATTTCTAATGTAAGAGCAGTGCACATTGGGAGCCCCAGATGAGCAAACTCCAAATGCCTTGGCTACGAGGGCCCCGAGAGTAGTTGCTGTCAGTTGAGCCTGGGAAAAGAAAAGCCAGTTAACAAATGAAAAAGTCCGTCCCCCTGAAGGTTTCCGTGAGGGTTCATGTGCTGGTCTAAAATGTCCCATCAGGAGTGGTGGGCTGGCAGGCTCCTAATGGAGCAGGACAGGCCGAGCTGCCACCTCCAGCAGCCTGCAGCCTCCTTGGGCTTTGCAAACAACCGCCTCCATTGTTTTCTGGGAGGAGTATACGACCATGGCTTTCCAAACGCGCAGTTCCTCCAAATAAGGGAACTTGATACCCTTGGAGATCTTGGCTTAAACATCAGAGGAACGTCTTGCTTAAATGATTATTTTTTTAAAAAACATCAATTTGGATTTCATTTTCTTTGGTCCATGACCATCGTGTATAGCTGTGTCCCAGAAATGATCCAAAGACAGCTTATTTTTCATAAGCAACAGTCTGGAAACTTAATTGATATGCCATTCCTGCCCCCTAGTCCAAACCCCTGCCCAATCTATCCTTTTTACCTACTTTGACTTTGATTCTTTTAGTTCTTCCTATTTTACAATCACCAACCATTCCAGAAAAACATCTGCTAAAAAGATCCATTCCCTGTAGTGGGAATTAAGTACATATTTTAACTTCAGACAATTTTACTTAATGTTTTCTACATTGCATGGAGCAGAGGATTAATGCAGACGTCCCTGAAAAGCTCCTATGAAACCTTAAGCTGTGTCTTCAATCATTCAAACTGTTCAAGGGCTGGAATTTGAAAGAGGGTGAGGAAGTACCAAGAATGAAATTAGATAAGGGATCTTTATTAATTTAAACATCTACGCAGGCCCGGTTGTACATAGGAAACACTGAACTCTTTTGCTTTGGTGTCCCCAGGCCCACCAGTTTTTTATCAGAAGATCACAAATAAAATGACTTTTAAAAGTAATCGGTTTAAGCCGGGTGCTGTGGCTCACACCTGTAATCCTAGCACTTTGGGAGGCCGAGGCGGGCAGATCACTGGAGGCCGGGGGTTTGAGACCAGCCTGGTCAGCGTGGTGAAACCCCATCTCTACTAAAATACAAAAATTAGCCAGGCGTGGTGTTCTACGCCTGTGGTCCTAGCTCCTGGGGAGGCTGAGGCACAAGAATCCATTTGAACCCAAGAGGTGGAGGTTGCAGTGAGCTGAGATCACGCCACTACACACTAGCCTGGGCAACAGAGTCTCAAAAACATTTAAAAAAAAATTTTTTTTAATTTAAAATAAAAAAAAGTAATTGGTTTTAAAAAAAAAGAAGAAACAAGACCATTCCTCACCGCCACCCCAAGTTTCTTTCTATAATTTTTTGCATTTTGAAATCAGAAATTAAGGCCATAGTTTTGTGCTAAGGCTATGCCATGAATGATTGAGTCTGGTTGGTAATTGGCAATGAAATGTGGACATGGATTTTGTGGTGTGTATTGGAGTAGTTGATAGCCAAGAGTCCTGGGTCTGGTTCCATTTCATACTCACCAAGTGAGATCTTGGGCAAGTCAGTTTGGTTTCTCTGAGTGTCTTAGTCTATGCTGTTGTAACAGAACACCTGAGACTGGGTAATTTCTTTAAAACAAAAAAACCAAACCAAAACAAAAAAACGGATATTCATTTCTCACATTTCAAGAGGCTAGGAAGTCCAAGATCAAGGTGCCAGCTTGTTTAGTTGTCTGGTGAGGTCTGCACCCTCCAGAGGGGAATTACAGTGTTTGTATATGGTAGAAGGCAGAAAGGCAGGATAGCTGAATGGCCCTGGGAAGCCTCTTTTCAAAGGGCCTTAATCCTCTTCAAAAGGGAGGAGCTTTCATGGCATAATCACCTCTTAAAGACCCCACCCTTTAATACCATCACATCGGCAACACCTGGATTTTTTTTTTTTTTTTTTTTTTTTTTGAGATGGAGTTTCACTCTTGTTGCCCAGCCTGGAGGTCAATGGCATGATCTCAGCTCACTGCAACCTCCGCCTCCCGGGTTCAAGCAATTCTTCTGCCTCAGCCTCCTGAGTAGCTGGGATTACAAGTATGCGCCACTACGCCCAGCTAATTTTGTATTTTTAGTAGAGACAGGGTCAAACTCCTGACCTCAGGTGATCCACCTGCCTCGGCCTCCCGAAGTGCTGGGATTACAGGTGTGAGTCACCACGCCCAGCCAACACCTGAATTTTGGAGGGGACACATTAAAACCATAACACTTGAGTCTGAGCGAGATGATAAAAATTGGATAGATTGTCTGGTTTTATCCAGCTCGGAAATCCTCCAGTAGGGATATGTTTTTGTTTCACGATATTCTATGCAAAAGCACATTAGAAGAAGTTCACCAGAATTTGGCTGGTATTCTTTAAGTTAACCACTTAAAAAATATGTAGTTGGGAAGACTGGAGAGAGAGCAAGCTCTAGGTACAAAGACTAAAGAGAAGCAGGTGACCTTTAAGGAAAAGCAAATCATTCATAAAATCCGTGGAACACCTACTGTGTGCCAGGTACCAGGCTAGGAAGTGGGGATATAAAATGAACACGTACAGAAAGCGCCAAGACTAAATCTAGATTGCCTTAATGAAATGCTTTTAAAACGTGTTTCCTTTTCACCGTAAGTCCTTTTCTGGCTACACTACAAATAAAAGCCTCACTTGTTGAAAGTCTTCTTAAAACTCATGAATAGGATAGGCGGTAAATTTCTCTAGGTCTTCGAGCAAGTCACAGGTCAGAGCTGTGCGGAAGTCAGGCCTTTTTCAAGCAAAACATTTTCTTCTCTATCGTGCCCTAACTGAAACCTGAAGCCTGGAAGACATCACTGTCCCTACAGCCTTCTCCAACTGTGGCGATTTATTTCTGCAAGATCTAGATATGGGCCAGGACCCTCCTTATTGCCATTTCCAGACCATTTCTCTGTTTACTCCTTTAAAAGAAATACAGTTTTTTTGAAGCGTACAGTATTTCAGATTATGCCACCGGCTGTCTCTCCTTATTTCAGTGGTATGCGGGTCTTAGGTTCCCGTCCCTGCCCCTTCCTGGAAGATTCTGGCCTCTGCCTCACTGCCTTGCTTTGCACAACTCCCACCTCATTCTTGGCAATGTCAACATCCACAGAGCACACTGGTCTTGTGATTCCTTGACCTACTGACTTCCAATGGCCCTGTCCTTTATCTGACCTCAGCTACCTGCCCTCAGGGTTATACCTTGGGCCTCGTGACCAGTAACTGCATCATCTCTGAAATTATATTATTAAGCTTCCTTCTCTCTGACTACCATTCCCATCTTTCCAGCTTAATTTTCTTGGTCCCAACACTCTAGTGGGATCTTCCACTGTCCATGAACTCTCCCATCCTCCTCCTCCTTTCCTTCCCCTCCTTAGATTTTATGCCCCATCACACTGCCTTGCCTTTCATTCTCTTTCACCGTTTCTGGAAAATCCTAACCCTGGTTAAACCCAAGTCTGCCCTCTCCCTGCTGGCACCAAGGGAGCTCAGTGTGGCTGGAGAATAGGCACACACCATGCTGATTGGATTCACTTTATTTTCATTTACTTCTTTAGAGACAAGGTCTTGCGCTCTCGCCCAGGCTGGAGTACAGTGGCATGATCATAGCTTCCTGCAGCCTTGATCTTCTGGGTTCAAGCAATACTCCCGCCTTAGCCTCCTAAGTAGCCGGGACTACAGGTGCACATCACCATGCCTGACTATGAATTCACTTTCAATTTTTAGCCTGTTATGGACTGAACACTTGTGTCACCCCCAATGTGATGGTATTTGGAGATGGGACCTTTGGAAGTGATTAGGTCATGAGGGTGGAGCTCTTATGAAAGGAATTAGTGCCCTTATAAAAGGGACCCCCAGTGGCTCCCTAGCCCTCTTGCTGCCATGTGAGGACACAGTGAGATGCTAGCAGTCTGCAACCCAGAAGAGGTCCCTCACCAGAACCCAGCCATGCTGGCACCCTGATCTCAGACTTCCAGCCTCCGGAGTGGTGAGAAATAAACTTCTGTTGTTTATAAACTGCCCAGTCTGGGACACTGGTTATAGCAGCCTGGGCTGACTAAGGCATGGTCACGGTCACAGTCACACAAGAGAGCTTTCTGCTTTGCCTGACCATGCCATTCATTCCATAGCCAGCTCACTCTATTTTCCCACACCTCTTCTTTCTGAAACCTTAAAAGCCTGCCATCCCTTCACATTCAACTGAAAATATATTACAGAAGCAATCAGAAGAATTTCCTTCTATTACCTTTCCCAAATAGAGCACTCTTCCTGCATCTGTCTCCATATACCCCGTCAGCCCTCCAGCAGTGACTCATTCCTCCACCTGTCTCTGGCCAACCCCCAACTTGTACGTCAGGGTCCCACCACCTCTAGCCTCCACCTCTAGCCTGTGTAAGATCATTGCTCCTGTACTTCTCCTCTCTCTGCTTGATCATTCTCATCAGCAACAAATATGCTATCTTATATAAGAATATTTTTATTTCAAATTTTTTTTTTTTTTTTTTTGAGACAGAGTCTTGCTTTGTCGTCCAGGCAGGCTGGAGTGCAGTGGCGCCATCTCGGCTCACTGCAAGCTCCGCCTCCCAGGTTCATGCCATTCTCCTGCCTCGGCCTCCCGAGTAGCTGGGACTACAGGTGCCCACCACTATGCCTGGCTAATATTTTGTATTTTTTGGTAGAGACAGGGTTTCACTGTATTAGCCAGGATGGTGTCAATTTCCTGACCTCGTGATCCACCCGCTTCAGCCTCCCAGAGTGCTGGGATTACAGGTATGAGCCACTGTGCCCAGCCTTATTTTTAATTTTTAAGGATAGGATCTTGCTCTGTTGTCCAGACGAAAGTGCAGTGATGCAATCACGGTTCACTACAGCCTCGAAATCCTAGGCTCAAGTGATTCTCCCACCTCAGCCTCCCAAGTAGCTAGGACTACAGGCTTGCACCCCCATGCCTGGCTAATGTTTAAATTGTTTTTGTAGAGGCCGGGCATGGTGGCTTACGCCTGTAATCCCAGCACTTTTGGAGGCCAAGGCAGGTGGATCATGAGGTCAGGAGTTTGAGACCAGCCTGGCCAACATGGTGAAACACTGTCTCTACTAAAAACAAACAAAAAAAAGCTGGGCGTGGTTCAGGCACCTGTAATCCCAGCTACTTGGGAGGCTGAGGCAGGAGAATCGCTTCAACCCGGGAGGCAGAGGTTGCAGTGAGCCAAGATTGCGCCATTGCACTCCATCCTGGGCAACAGAGTGAGACTCAGTCTCAAAAAAACAAACAAACAAACAAAAAACCTGTTTTTGTAGAGACACGAGGACTCACTATGTTGCCCAGGCTGGTATCGAACTCCTGGCCTCAAGGGGTCTTCCTGCTTCAGTCTCCCAAAGTGCTGAGGTTACAGGCGCGAACCACCACACCTGGCGAGAACCATCTTCAAAAGTCTTTTCACTTGGCCCCGTGTGCATTGTCTTTCAATTTCCATGTTCTGACTCATAGCGATACTCATGGGAAGCATTGGCCATAGTCAGCACCATCATTTTCCCACTGATTCTCTCCTGCCAGCAACAATCAAGGTCTCATCACCACTGCTCCTTTGAAGTCGCTCTTCTGAGGGTATCAACAAGTTGTGTATTGTCAGACTCAAAGGCCCATTGTCACTTCCTCTTTCTTGATCTCTCTCTTTTCTTTTTGACAGGGTCTCGCTCTGTCACCCAGGCTGGAGTGCAGTGGCGCAATCACTGTTCACTGCAGCCTCAACACCCCCAGGCTCAAGTGACCCTCCCACCTCAGCCTCCCGAGTGAGTGGACTACCGCCTTCCACCACTCCTGGCTAACTTTTTACATTTTTTGTAGAGATTTTGCCATGTTACCCAGGCTGATCTCAAACTCCTGGGCTCAAGGGATCTGCCCACCTTTGCCTCACTTAAAGGCTTGAGTCACTTGTACCCTACCATTTTCTTCTTTTAACATTTATTTTGACTTTTCAGATGTATAGAATGTTGCAAGAATAGAACAAAGAATTTTTATACTTCATTTACCCAGATCCCCAAGTATTAACATTTTACTGACCAGCCTGGCCAACATGGTGAAACCCCGTCTCTATTAAAAATACAAAAGATTAGCCGGGCATGGTGGCGTGCACCTGTAATCCGAGCTACTTGGGAGGCTGAGGCAGGAGAATCACTTGAACCCAGGAGGCAGAGGTTGCAGTGAGCCGAGATCGCACCATTGCACTCCAGCCTGGGCAACAGAGGAAGACTCTATCTTGAGAAAAAAAAAAGAAAAAAAATTTTACCCTGTTTGCCTTACCGTTAACCCAGTCTCTGTCACAGGTGTGTGTGTGTTCACATGTGCAAATTTTCTTCTGCACCTTGGAAGGGCATCTCAGCAGCATTTGACACAGCTGGTCACTCATTGCTTCCCCAAACAGTTCCTGCACTTGGCGCCTGGGGCATGACACCCTTGACTCTCATCTTTCCTCAATGGCTTCTCCTTCTCAGCCCCTTTTGAGAGTTCTTCCTTCTCCTTAGGGTTGAGAGAGCTCTCTAGGCCCACCTTCGGGCCTCTCCACCCTGCGGCCTCTTCTTCATCTGCTCCAGTTCCCCAGGTGACCCCATCTGGCTCTGAGAGTCACATCGCAAGCACTACCAGCCAGGATGCTGCCCTCAGCCCCGACTCTCCTCCAGCCTCCTCATATTCCATCAGGTGTCCCCTGCCCAGAATTGCAGTCCTAGTCTCACCTCCTCTGCTTTTCTCCCAGGCGCCCCCCTACATCAGTAAATGGCAGGATTAATAGTTAATCTGCTGAAAACCTAGCAGCTTTCCTCGATTCTTCTTTCTCACACACCATACCCAGGCTGTGAGCCTACCTGCCAACTCTGCCCTCAGAAAACACTGTTTCCACTGCTGTTGCTCTAGTCTGAGGCACAACCCTCACTCTTCCACTGCATCCATGACCTCCTAACCTGTCTGCTTGACCCCACTCTTGCTCCTCAAAACCAGAGCCAGGTTTTAAAAGTTCAACTCTTACCATGCCACTGGTTCATTACACTTAGAATAAAATCCAAGGCCCTTCCACAGTAGACCAAGTCATTTGTGATTTGGCCCCTACTTTCCTCAATGACTTCTTTATTACCACCCCTTGGGGGTTTGTACCTGCTGTTACCTCACCCAGGTGGCCCCGTCACAGGCTCCCTGACTTAGTGCAAGTCTCTGCTTCATTGCCACCTCCTCCAAGAAGCCCTCCCTGACCTCCCTATGAGGGAGCTCCGCTCCCCTGTCCCTCTCCATTCGCTCTCCTGGCTTGAGTTTTCTTCCTATCAACAACTGCTATCTGCCATACCTGTATTTTCTTATTGTCCATCTTCCACCCACTAGAATATAAGGTCCTTAAGGCGGGACTTTGGTCTGTTTCATATCAAGTAAATACCTTGCCGCATAAGAAGTATTTCTTAAATATTTGTTAAATGGACAAACCAGTAGGCAAAGGCAAGATGACTGACTGGATTCTGAGCACAGTAGAGACCAGTGGCCCTGGCCAGCCTCAACATGGTCTGTGAACGCTGCCATCTTCACAGACCATGACTAAAAGAACCCAAGGAAAACTAGCTGTTTTGAGGCCAAGGCCAACATCTTAACACTTTGCAAAGTAGGAAAGATCATCTTTGTGCCATAAGGCATGTAGCTTCTGCAGCTGTTTTAGAAGTTTCCGAGTGAGTCTTTGCTAAATCACTCTCAGTCCTCTCAGAGAATACTGTGGCTTTTCCTTCCCTTATTACTGGGGGAGGGAGTGGGGTATAGGATGAACAGAAGGAATTCAGCCTTGGATCCAGGGGACTTAGGCCAGTGTCTCAAGCAGAATGAAATACACTATATGCTTGACTTAAGGTCTATTTAGATTTGCTCCTCCCTTCCCTAGTTCAGTAGATCTCGAAAATATATGGGCTAGGGTCAGGACTTGGCAAATTAGTATATTTGGCTCATGTTTTAAATGTGTAAATCAGTTGCGTTCAGGTTCCTAGTGCATTCGTTTAAACGATACCTTTGTATTATTGGTGTAAGTCACTCTAAAAGACAAAAACCCTCTTATTAGCTACAAGCAGGGATGTTTCTTTTCAGACCCCTTTGCCCAACCAAAAGCAGCCCATATATGTTAAATTTAAAAAAATTTTAAAAATAAACATATCAGCCCGGGCGTCGTGGCTCACGCCTGTAATCCCAGCAGTTTGGGAGGCTGAGATAGGTGGATCACCTGAGGTCAGGAGTTCGAAACCAGCCTGGCCAACATGGTGAAACCCCGACTCTACTAAAACTGCAAAAATTAGCAGGGTGTGGTGGCGCGCACCTGTAATCCCAGCTACTCGGGAGGCTGAGGCAGGAGAATCGCTTGAACCCAAGAGGTGGAAGTTGCAGTGAGCCGAGATCGCACCATTGCACTCCAACCTGGGCAACAAGAGCAAAACTCCATCTCAAAAAATAAAAATAAACATATCGGTTGGAGGGATAGTTTTCAGTCCTGTGCCCCACTCCCAAGAACCCTGTGCCACCTCTGTTCTACTCTGTGATCTTGGAGACTAGAATTGCCAGTTTTACAGCCCATGTGTTCTGCCGACAGAGGGGTCTTCAGCTTTCCCTCCTCCGCATTAGGAAGGTACTTACAGACCCCTGCATCCCGGTGGGAGATGCTGGCCGGGAAGCAAAAGCTGGTCCACTTGGGATGAAGACATCAAAGCTGATTCTGATCCAATTAGAAAACGAGACTATTGTCCCCTTAATTCCCAAAGTTATCAGGCTGTTACGAACACTTAGCCAGTTTCCTTGGGGATTGCTATGGCATTGACTTAAATCTGAAGCTCATTGATATTCACACATAATGACAAACCCCGTTCCCCCATATGTGCAGGGAGCCTGGGAAGCCTGGGAGCCACTTGCTCTGTTTACTCTGGCAGATGAAGACTTTCAGATTTGCACAGTGGCTGTAAAATGCTATTTTTCCTCAGTTGGTCTTAAATGAATGTTAGTCTCTTGTGTCTCAGAAAGAAGAATGTGAGCACTTTATTGGGAAAAAAATTTATAACTGTTTCCATTTATAGCACTTCAGAGAGTGAACATGAGAAATCGTTTAAGCTGGTAATTTTAGCTATTAGTCCTGTCTGTGGAATTCCCGGAGACACTTATCCATCCGTGTTCAAGACAAAATGATTCTCTCCTCTGCAGCACACACTTTTCTTTTGTTCCATGGTGTTTCTGCCTCTGGTTTTTCTTTCTTTGTTTGTTTTTCTTTTTTCACTTTTTATAGAGACAAGGATTTTGCTATATTGCCCAGGCTGGTCTTGAACTCCTGGCCTCAAGCGATCCTCCCACCTTGGCCTCCCGAAATGCTGAGATTACAGGTGTGAGCCACAGCACCTGGCGCTCTGGTTTTTCTTGAAGCCATCCTGCCCTTGATGTCTCTACATGATTTTCATATCTGCCATATGTGGTTAATGAGCTTCTTAAACTATCTGCTCTCTTCAATTACTATCACCTATTACAGAGAAGAACCGCACATTTAAAGTTTACCAGGTATTTTCCTGGAGTTACTGGGATTGGCATGGACTGCTGAGGCCAGAGAGGAATTAGATACAATCTTGGCAAAAGGAACTTTCGGCCTTCTCTGCTCCATGGCCACAAGGTAAACCTTAAGTCCAGCTACAGTTTTGACACTGCAAATTATTCATGGGATCATGCAAGGGAAGATAGCTACTTTGACACAAATGTAATCTAGAAAGACATTTGCTGTATTTCTGTTTCTTCTATACTTCACCATTTGATTATTTCGCATGCAAAATTCCATCCTAAGACCAATACAACTGATTTAACACAATTTAGGAATCCCTTTCAAATGTCTTCAGGGACTAGGTCATTTATCTATGTTAATTTGTTTTAAAGAAGTTGTTGGAGGTGAAATAACTGGAAATTGTATAGGACAATTGGGAAGAGGGAGGACTGTAGTTAGTTCCAGGCCTTGCCTAAAAGCTACTCAAATATAAACCTTAAAAAGGCTGTGTGGCCGGGTGCGGTGGCTCACGCCTGTAATCCCAGCTCTCAGGGAGGCAGAGGCGGGAGGATGGTTTGAGCCCAGGAGTTCGAAACCTGCCTGGGTAATACAGCGAGACCCCGTTCTCCACAAAAAGGAAAAAAAACAAAAACAAAAACAAAACAAAAAAAAGGCTATGTGGATCAACCAACGCACATCTGATGAGGCCCAGGAGCTGGTTCTTTCTGGGATACTCTTTGCCTAGAAGGGTGTGTTTTTATCATCTCTCAGGATTTGTTTACCTGTCCCCAGGCCTCCTTTGTTCTGGCCTGAGGGTCTTGTGCTCAGGGCAAGACCCAGCCTGCCTAGGGCGGGTGTCTCATGCATTGACTCTGAACTCCAGAAGAAGCCATATTTGGATGGGAAGGAAGACTTGAGGTCAGGGTAGCTTCAAGTTATGACCTGAGCAGAGCTGGTTTGTGGGCTCATGAGAAATGCCATTAGTTTCCTCCCTACGGTCCTGGAGTCAGGCCTGGGTAAATTCCAACTCTGCTGCTTACAAGTTGTGTAGCTTTAGGAGGCAAATTGCGTGGCCTCTCTAAGCCTCATTTTCTACCTTTGAGAATGGGATAATGGTAATTGAGTTGTCATGAGATTAAATAAAACAATGTAGGTCAAGCACTTAGCACTGTGCCCAGTGCATGGTAAGCACGACGTTAGCATTAACCATGGCTGTTGGGACTTAGAGGCTGTAGATGTGCCTTGGCGAACTCCTGAAATTAATTGCAAAATGCTGTGTTGATGTGTACTTTGTTTCTTCCTGCTCTATTACCCTTCATCAGATTCTAAATTTGGACCACGATAGAATAGGAACTTGGACGTTAAGGGAAGCTGAGTAAGTTGTTACAGAACTCAGATGTTTGAGAACTGACAATCAGGTCCTCCTGGACCTAGAAAGTTTAAGAGTCCTGTTAGATAGCTCTTGCCACCCCTGTCAGAACTTAACTGATCATAGATTTCTGTTATTGACCCACTTTCTTCAAGGGCAGAGGCAGTTTTGCAGGCAGTGCTGATGCCAGAATTGGAAAAGCAGATTCTCATTTAACAAACACGACCTCAGTAAAAACAGCCATGTTGTTGGTCTCCATTTGAAGGCAGAGGTGGGGATTGGGAGTATGTGATTAATAAACCCAGAGGGACAGTGAAGGTCATTGCTGATGTTATGACCAGATGCAGGAACGTCCAGAGGAAGACTGTGCTTCATATCAGGGCCATAGAGAAGAGTGTTTCCATGTATCTTCTGTCGCAGCCCCTATGCCTTCCTTGTGCACCCAGGAGTGATTTCTGCAACAACACAGAGGTCTGGCCTGCAGGAGAGTGACCTTGGAAACGTGGTTGAGGGTCATCCTTCATTGTCATCTCTCTGTGGGCCTGTGAGCTCCCTAACTGCCCCCTCCCGCCCCTATCCTCCTCCTGGGCCAAAAACGACCAAGAGACTAATGAGGCGATGGAAGAATCATGCTCTGTCTGTTCTGGGCTCTGTCCGTTCTGTTACAATTTTTTCAGACCTGATTTCAAGTGCTCAGAAAACTTGCAAGGGGCGCATGGCTTCTAGGGGACCCGGCTATTGGAAATCTTTGATTGTTCTTGTGCTTAGGATAACTCTGAAGAGTGACCTCATCTTTTGTTTGTTTTCCTTGTTTACGCAATGGGGTGTTTTTAGGTGATTGAGTAGAAACTGGTGAAGAAAAAGTAAGATGGATAAAAGGATGGATAGAAGAACAGACCTAGCTAAGTAGATGATAAGACAAGTATAGCAAAATGTAAATGAAAGGCTGTAGTCTAAATAGTGGTTATAAAGGTGTTCACTGTAAAAAAGCTTTCAACTTACTGGCTTTTTTCTGGAGTATGTGAAAAGAAATGCTTTCAACTTTCCTGTATGTCTGCAGGTTTTTTTTTTTTTTTTTTTTTTTTTTTTTTTTTTGAGACAGAGTCTCGCTCTGTCACCCAGGCTGGAGTGCAGTGGCCGGATCTCAGCTCACTGCAAGCTCCGCCTCCCGGGTTCACGCCATTCTCCTGCCTCAGCCTCCCGAGTAGCTGGGACTACAGGCGCCCGCCACCTCGCCCGGCTAGTTTTTTGTATTTTTTTAGTAGAGACAGGGTTTCACCGTGTTAGCCAGGATGGTCTCGATCTCCTGACCTCGTGATCCGCCCGTCTCGGCCTCCCAAAGTGCTGGGATTACAGGCTTGAGCCACCGCGCCCGGCCATGTCTGCAGTTTTTAATAATAAAATATTGGGGGAAATGAGTTGAAATATCTGGAAAACTAAAACTTAGATAATGGCTAGAGAAAATTTTCATGGATTTGGGTTTCAACATACCACCCCCGGCCCCATTATTATCCCCATCGTGTTCAAGCTCTCTCTTCCTCATGGCTTATTCATTCGGTCTTGAGCATCTCTGGCCGTCACGTTCTAAGTGATGTGGATACAGTGGGGGAGCAGGGTGGCTCTCTGACTCTGGAGCATCCTTTCACTTTTCTAGGGGAGTGGAGACAGACGAGCAATAGTGAGATGTTCCACAAAAAAGAAAAAAAAAATACCGTGGAAACAGAGTGAGGAGAGGGTTCGGCTGCCTTACAGAGAGGGCTCAGGAAAGGCCTCTCCAAGGTAAAATAGAAGAGGACCCTTGAAGTCAAGTAATACCTGGGGAAGCCCTAGCTTGTGTAGAGAGGCTCTGTATGTCGTGCAGAAAACTGTCTTCAAAACTTGGAAGAATTCTGAAGAAGTGGCTCTATTTGGTGCTCATTCATAATTACGGAATTGCTCTGGCCGTATAAAGAGGAGATCTTTTTTTTTTTAAGGCAGAGTCTTGCTCTGTCACCTAGGCTGGTGTGCTGTTAGCTCACTACAGCCTCCACCTCCCAGATTTAAGCGATTCTTCCACCTCAGAGCTCTGAGTAGCTGGGACTACAGGCGCACGTCACTACGCCTGGCTAATTTTTGTATTTTTAGTAGAGGTGGGATTTTGCCATGTTGGCCAGGCTGGTCTCAGGCTGGTCTCAAACTCCTGGCCTCCCAAAGTGCTAGGATTACAGGCATGAGCCACCACACCTAGCCAAGAGATCTCTTCTTTTACTGTATATATTTTTTAAATTGTCATACAGTAAGTTTGACTTTTAGAGGTGTGTATACAGTCCTATGAGTCTTTTTTTTTTAAAATAAAGATGGGGTCTTGCTATGTTGCCCAGGCTGGTCTTGAACTCCTGGGCTCAAGCAATCCTCCCACCTCAGCCTCCCAAAGTGCTGGGATTACAGGCATGAGCCACGACAGCACCCAGACCAAGTCCTATGAGTTAACACATGTATTCATTTGTGCAACCACCACCATGATGAGGAGGCAGAACAGTTCCATCCCTCCAGAGCTCCCTCCTGCTATGCTTGATAGTCACACCCTTCCCTCCCCCAGCCCCAGCAACCACCAATCTGTTCTCCATGGTGGTAGTTCTGTCTTGTGTGAATATCATATAAATGGAGTCATGCAGTATGTAAGCTTTTGAGGCTGGTTTCTTTCACTCAGCGTAATGTCCGTGAATATGTTTCTAAGTCTCCAAGGGGAGACATGTTGAGAGTCCTAGCTAAAAGGCTTTTGTTTTGCTGGGAATGATGAGAGGAGCAGAAACAGCATGAAAGTGGTGATGGATGGTAAGAACCAAAAACAGGAATGGGAGATCTAGAGGTGGATGCTGGAATAAGGATGCTGGGGAAGGAACCTAGGCACAGAAAGAGGGATCTTTTAAAACATATTTTGAGGCTGGGTGTGGTGGCTTATGCCTATAATCTCAGCACTTTGGGAGGCCGAGGCAGGTGGATTGCTTGAGGTCAGGAGTTCAAGACCAGCCTGGACAAGATGGTGAAACCCTGTCTCTAGTAAAAATACAAAAATTAACTGGGTGTGGTGGCAGGCACCTGTAATCCCAGCTACTTGGGAGGCTAAGGCAGGAGAATCGCTTGAACCGGGGAGGCAGAGGTCACAGTGAGCCGAGATTGCGCTACTACACTCCAGCCTGGATAACAGAGCGAGACTCCGTCTCAAAATAATAATAATAATAATAAAGTACAGTCTCACAGTGATGCCCAGGCTGGTCTTGAACTCCTGGCTCCAAACGATCCTCCTGACTCTGCCTCCCAAAGTGCTGGTATTACAGGTGTGAGCCACCACCCAGCCTAAAATTTTTATTTACTAATTTTTTTTGTTTTGTTTTTGAGACAGGGTCCTTTCTATGTTGCCCAGGCTGGCCTCAAACTCCTGGGCTCAGGCAGTCATCCTGCCTCTGCCTCCCAAGTAGTTGAGACTACAGGCGATTATAATGTTTTCTTCCATAAATGTGCAGTGTAAATCTCTTTTGTTTTCCCCAACTGTAGTATTGGGTCATTGAGTTGAATTTACATGGGAGATGTACCAAGAGACTCCTTTCCCAAGTGCAAGCAGGCCCAGGACAGAGGCTGCCCATCAAGTTTAGACCATCCCAGTTACAGACACAAGATGCAGGAGGGGAACTTTTAGCTTAGTAAAAGAAGAAACAGTGGAGTAAAAGGATCATAGAAGGGCTTGCCTCTCAGTAACCTGGGCGTCTCTTCCCAAAAAGCAGTCAGAAGCACCCAGCCAATTGAGATGCCATAGAGGCCCATGCTGGGAGAGCAGTTGGAGAGCACTACCCAGTTCTTAAAAAGACTGAAATCCCTCAGTGAATCTAGCATTTTGTGCATGTGTGACAGGGTTCCAGGGTAGCGCAGCAGGCCCCTGTGTTCCCAGCTGTGGTATCTTAAGGATGAACCCTCACCTGGCCTCCCTAAGATTGCACGTGTAGAATGGCCTTGCAAACTACAAACCTTTTGAGGTGTTTTTATTATTACTGTCCATTTCTGCACCTTCGTGGTTAAGAAGCCTGCAAGATAATTAAAAGAGGGGAAAAAAAGGGTCACCCTGTTTTCCGCTGGCAAGGATGCATTGCCATGTTCCTCTGGTTACCGCCAGAGCAAAGCACGCACCAGGTCCTGCTACATAATGATGAATCCTCAGGGACCCCCGATAGTGATCGATAGCACCCGCCTAGCTCTGGGGCTTGCATAATGAGCTGCATAGCCCTGCCAGAGTCATGAGCCAGCCTCGGGGAAACCTCCCCTCCCCCACTGTCCACTTGTACAGCAAATGTCCCCCTCCCCACCCGTCCCCTCGGTTGGGTTTCCCTTTGATTGGCAGAGACCCTGTGATTTCCGCCTAGATTGCCTGACAGCCCCTCTGCCTGGTCTAATTATGCCAGGGCTGTTCTCGGGCCACAGCGACCCCAGGAAGGCTTTATCAGATTGTCCAACTGACCGTGACCAGATCTCTAGCACCTGCCTCTTTTGCTGACTGAGGATGGAAGGTGTTTATACACAGCGGAGCTGGCGGCTGATTGACTGGCCAGGCTCCTGGGCTGAGGACAGCCAGTCTGAGTGTCAGTGATGAAAAATGGGGTCTGCCTCTCCACCCAGCCTCATTAACACCCCTCCAGCTCCAGGCGGTATCAGGTGGGGTGTGTGCAGGCACACAGCCTGCTGCCAGTGTTCAGGGCCTCCTGACAGATTTCTGGCTGCAGTGCTGGACTTGGGTCCATCTCTTACCGTTTTAATTTATTTACAATATTTATTTATTTTATAAATGTTCCTATGTATGTTTAAGCCCTCCGCTTTCTCCATCTTTCTGGTTACAATTACCCATTCCCTGCTTCTTGTTCATCCGTCACCAATTCACCCTAAGTATGACCTCCTTACCTCTGTCTTCCACTCTCACACCTTTTCTTCCAACGTCAGCTTTCATGGAAGCCAGTCAATAATTACTCTTTGTAGGCTGATTTATTAGTGTGATTAAAGTTCTGTTTCTGAATAGAATCTTTGGTGCTGCCTGCCTTTTCCAGGTACCCACGGGTGATTCTGGTTATACAAAGAGGTCCTGTAAGGGAGCTCAGACATTGGGACCAATGCTTCTGGTCACTGTGGCAAATGGCCCATTTTGATAAGAACATTAAATCATCCAGATCCGTTAGGGCTCCACGGGGGTCATTTGCTCATTAATCACCAGTGGCCTGAGAACCAAAGCTGAGCCATCTCTGCCCTACAGGATGATGCGATGTGGCCCATTGTCTCAGTTCAGCTCAGCATCCCTGGGCCGAGCCCAGTCCTTCTATCTGAGACGTGGATCGGGCCTTACTGCTCAGAGTGAGGTCTCTGCAGCAGCAGCAGCATCGGCATCACCTGGGGGCTTGTTAGAATGCAGACTCTCAGGCCCCACCACAGACCTGCTGTATCAGAGCCCTGTTTGGACAAGATCCCAGGGATTCATGTGCATGGCACAGTTTGAGATGCTCTGCATCTGGACATTATCAATCCAGGTAGGGAAGCCCTCCTTTAAATTTACCAAGAAGTCAGAGAACTCAGCAACTTACTTCCATAAAACTGGCTACTGAGGCATTCTCCCTTCCTTCTGGCTTTAGAAAGGATCTTATTAGGAGATAAGAAAGCCAGTTGGAAGCCTGGTTGCTGAGAGTGAGGAACCAAATGTGGCCCCTGGGACTAAGTTTCCTGGCAACTGCATCTCCTTATTCCTGGGGAAATATTTTGCAGTTGAAAGACCACCTACAAAAATAGTGCCCTCAAGGGTCACCTTGTGGTGCTCCCCTCTATGCTGGCTGGCATTTAGTTATAATGTTCTGTCTGACCCATATTCTAAATTGCCTTTGATTAAATTTGGAACTCGGAAGCTTGGATTTATGAGATGGTGTTTTTCCTCAATATATACTTTGATACTTGCTAAATGGATATATGCTGCTTCTTTAATCAAGACTTTTTTATAGGCCAGGTGCGGTGGCTCACACCTGTAATCCCAGCACTTTAGGAGGCTGAGGCAGGCAGATCACTTGAGGTCAGGAGTTCGAGACCAGCCTGGCCAACATGGTGAAACCCCATCTCTACTAAAAATACAAAAATTAGTTGAGTGTGGTGGCATGTGCCTGTAGTCCCAGCTGCTCGGGAGGCTGAGGCATGAGAATCACTTGAACCCAGGAGGCGGAGGTTGTAGTGAGCCGAGATCATGCCACTGCACTCCAGCCTGGGCGACAAAGTGAGACTCCATCTCAAAAAAAGAAAAAGACTTTTTTTTTACAAATTTTATAACTTGTATTTTATAATACATTCAACAAAGACAAACTTAAAAAATATGGATAATGAAAAGCACATTACAAGGCCAGGCATGGTGGCTCCTGCCTGTAATCCCAGAATTTTGGGAGGCCGAGGTGGGTGAATCACCTGAGGTCAGGAGTTCGAGACCAGTTTGGCCAACATGGTGAAACCCCATCTCTACTAAAAAATAATAATAATAAAATAAACAAATAAATTACCCAGGTGTGGTGGTGTATGCCTGTAATCCCAGCTACTTGGAAGGCTGAGGCAGGCGAATTACTTGAACCTGGGAGATGGAGGGTACAGTGAGCTGAGACTGCGCCACTGCACTCCAGCCTGGGCAACAGAGTGAGATTCCGTCTCAAGAAAAAAAAGAAAAAAGAAAAGTACGTTACATTAATCTATAATCTCACTGTTTGGAGTTTGTGTCAAGATGTTGATGTGCGTATAGATATTTTCTTTACAAAAATGTGATCTCACTTTCAATACTATTTTAAAACCTGCTTTTTATTCAATGTATTATAAATGTCTTTCCAAATCAATAAATACACCTCTTCTACATGTTCATTTTTAATGCCCTACAAGGTATTTCATTATATGAAATGTTCTATATTACAATGGTCTGAATGTTTGTGTCCCCTCCCCACCCCAGATTCATATGTTGAAACCTAATCAGCAATGGGATTATATTAGGAAGTGGGGCCTTTGGGAAGAGGCCCCAGAGAGCTGCCTCGGCTCCTCCGCAATGTGAGGATGCAGCGAGAAAGTGCCATCTATGAACCAGAAAGCAGGCCCTCCCTGGACACTTACCTCCCTTGATCTTGTACTTCCCAGTCTCCAGAACCATGAGAGATGAATTTCTGTTGTTTCTAAGCCTAGACCTGCATTATGGTATTTTGCTAGAACAGCTCAAATGAACTAAGACATATATAATGGACTTATGTAATCCATCACATATGACTAGGCATTTTGATTTATAGTTTATTTATCCTCTGTTATATCAGCACTGCTGTGAACTTCATCTGTACCAAAATATTTCCATACGGTCTCAATGACTTGTTTGGGATAATTTTTTGGATAATATAAAACTGTGACATTCAAATAAGAGAAGAGGCACAGTGTTCCAAGAGCTAGAAGGTGAAGGTAAGCCTTGCTTCCATCCTGCGATGTAGCTTTGTGTCTGTGAACAGCAACTTCAGATGAATAAGCTGTCAACATACTGGAACTCGGTGGTGCAGCTTCCTTGTGGGGATGACTCTTGGGAATCATCTGGATTTTCTGAAGAAAACAAATAATTTGGGTTCTGGCTTTCATTGCCCTGCCCAGCGGGAGTCCCCGAAGGGCTGTGCTAGAATTTCAGAGCTTGGTTGGCACAGCGTTGGTGATGGTTACAGGATTGTCTAGACAAAAGGGCCCAGGGGAGGCACAGAGGCTCTGTCAGTGGGTGGAAGGGATGATGCTGTGTGTACGTATTGAGCCACACCCTGGATTTCAGTAGGAACCAGAATAATTCTGAGGCTTGGGTGTGGGCAGCTGTGCTAAACAGGGAACTTGGGGTGGTTTCAAGCCAGTACAGAGCTAGGACCCGAGATCTCAGATTGGAGCGGACACACACGGAGAAGCAGATAGCAGAACCAGGATCAGCTGTCTGAGTGGGAAGGTCTTAGAGGACCCTGGCTAGGTGTTCACCAGGAAGATGTCCACACCTGTGCACTGGATGGGGGTGCATGTTCCTGGGCCAGGAGGGACCATGGTGGGCGTTCTGCTTGCTGAGACAGTGGTTTGGGTGGAGGTTCCCATTCCTGGAATGCCTAGAACTTTGCTGCTTGGCCCAGTATGTTCTGGGCTCTCCCATTTAAGGCAACTATGACCACTTTCAATGCCACCACCTCCTCCTAGCTTGAAACGACCTCCCCTGCTTTGCTCTATCTGTGCCACAATTAGGGAGCTTCCCATTTTCTTCATTATACGGCGGGTAGTTATATACGTATCTTAGGAAAAGTAGTATGGTGTGAGGAAAGCACCCAAGGATTTTGAGTCCACTGCCTCTTCACTTAATGTTCTGGCTCCTCCAATTACTGCCTCACCCTTGGGTAAGCTAATTAACTTCTCTGAGCTTGAGCATCCGCATTTATTAAACAGGGATTAGATACCTACCTCGAAGGGTGGTTATAAGGATTAGAAGTAATGACATATAAAGTACCCCTCCCACACTTTAGTGTCTGGCCAGATGGTGAGTGTTTAGATTGTCCATTATTGAGGACTTAATGTGGTCTAGTCTGTAAGGGTTGACAGATAATTGTGGCAGATCCTCCAGACATGCTCATTATGTTAGCAGTAGGGGCCCTGAGGTCAAAAGGCTTAGGACAGCTAACCTGTCTCCCAGACCTGGGAGGGCAAGAGAAAGAGGGGCTCCGGGGCAGTTGTCAGAGCTAGGAAGGTGCTGAGTCGCCACAGGCATCAGAGGAGGACTTTCTGAATGGGTACAGTGAGGACCGGGTGGTGCTCTCTCCTCAAACCTACCTGTTGGGAACCAGATCAGCCCAGCAGGCCGGTAGCAGAGCCATGGCCTGGGAAGCTGGGTCAGCCTCACTGTCTTAGCTCCAGACTCACCCACTCCCTTCTTTGCGGTGCTGTGCTGTGTAGTAGTAAAGCCTCCACACGCTGGGTCCCATCCCTGCTCCATTCTTCCTGCTTGTGGGACCTCAGGCAAGCCCCCAACTACCTTGTGACTCAATGTTCTCATCTGTACAATAGGGATTATGGCACCTATAGCATAGTGTCCTTGTGAGGATCAAATGTTTATGAAAAGCATTTAGAGGCTAGGCATGGTGGCTTACGCCTGTAATCCCAGCACTTTGGGAGGCTGAGGCAGGTGGATCACTTGAGGTTAGGAGTTTAAGACCAGCCTGACCAACATGGTGAAACGCTGTCTCTGGCCGGGCGTGGTGGCATACACCTGTAGTCCCAGCTACTTGGGAGGCTGAGTCAGGAGACTCGCTTGAACCCGGGAGGTCGAGGTTGCAGTGAGCTGAGATCGCGCCATTGCACTCCAGCCTGGGTGACAAGAGCAAAACTCCATTTCAAAAGAAAAGAAAAGAAAAGCATTTAGAATAGTCACTGGCTGTAAAAGTTATTTTCTCTATAAGTGTTAGTGAGTGCCTTCTGGAATTTAGATCTTTATGTCTCGGGCCTTTCACCTCAACATCTGATTTCTTCTTGAGAATAGAATCCCTGGTCCTACTTCAAGTCTGGTCCATTTAACCCCCACTGTACATAGTATAAAGTTAACAATTCATAAAGAAGTGTCAGACAGATAGGTTGGGGAAGCTCAGGCTATGACACTAAATAGATCTGAGTTCAGATTCCGGCTTTGCCCCTGACTGTCTCTGGATCTTTAACTTCACTGGCCTCATTTCCTCATCTGTATAATGGAATAAAATAGTAGAGTCTCTATAGGGTCATAGTGAGGATTAAAGTAAAGAACAGACCGGGCATGGCAGCTCACTCTATAATCCCAGCACTTTGGGAGCCTGAGGCAGAAGGATGGCTTGAGCCCAGGGGTTCAAGACCAGCCTCAGCAACATAGCAAGACCCCATCTCTATTTAAAAAGATAAATATAAATATGTAAAGAACACATTGCAAAGCATGTGGCAGTAGTGAGCTTTCAGGAACTGGTGGTGCTAATGAATAAATAGCACCTTAGTAATACTCATTCTATCTCACTCACAAACTGGACAGTTCATGCATTTGCTCAGGTTTCATTTTGAAGTAAGAGGATGGTTTGTTTCTGCTTAGTTTTCCCCAGTGACTGAGAACCCTAGGAAGAAAACGAAACACCTGTGCATACACATTATACCCATGGAGTTGCATTTCTGTATGTACTTTTCACAGGCCATTATCAGACATTACACTGCCCCAGAGATTAATTGTAGTCTCCAGAGTCCATTGAACTTCCACAGTGGCTGGGATCTTTGGCCACTTTCCCAGCCTGTTTATGGGGAGCCTGACTTGAAGCACATCTCCTAAGTGTTTTCCAAGTTGGCGCTGAGTCTCTCTGACTTGGAAATGCCAGCACACAGCTTTGTGTGTGCAATGATTTAGCTCTTATGAAGGCGCCAGTGAAATGCCCACTCCTACCCGGGTGTTGGACATTTTGGAGACCTAGAAAGAAGCAAGCAGTGTTATTGACAAGCGCAGGTCCTATAGGGAACTGTGGGAAGTTAGGCATGATTCTGTCCCTTGTGCCCCAACAAGGACTGGTGAGGACACTCAGCCATTCCCTCAGTGCATCAAAATGGAGGCCAGCACATTGTATAGCCTTATTTTTTCTATCAAGGATTAGGGTGATAATGATTAACCAGAGGACTTAGGGTCAACTAATCCCCAAAGTGGTTCTCAGAATACTATGAAAATGTAGCACAGGAAAAGGTGCCATGGCCAAATATATTTAGAAAATGCAATGCACTGTCTTTCCTTCTTGGCATTTTATAATATACAATTTGCATATTCAAGGCCCTGAGAAGTCCTGCAGTAAGGAAACAAACTCAACCATGTTAAATCCAGCAGCACTCAAATCGAATTCCCATGAGCACCTTTCTCCTTTTAACATCCCCAGGAGCTAGGAAAAACATTGAAGAAATTCTGGATTATCTAATTATCCCCAAAGTTAAAAAAAAAAAATAGAAATAATTTTTTAACTTTTTTTTTTTTTAGTTTTTTGTATTATATCCTGCTCCTTCTGCAGATCGCAAACGTTTATAACAAGTGATATGAGAATATTAAGAAAAGAGACTCTGAGACAGGGGCGGTGGCTCACACCTGTAATCCCAGCACTTTGGGAGGCTGAGGCGGGCAATCACAAGGCCAGAAGTTTGAGACCAGCCTGGCCAACATAGCGAAACCCTATCTCTACTAAAAATACAAAACTTAGCCAGGTGTGGTGGCAGGCGCCTGTAATCCCAGCTACTCGGGAGGCTGAGGCAGGAGAATCACTTGAACACAGGAAGTGGAGGTTGCAGTGAGCTGAGATTGTGCCATTGTACTCCAGCCTGGGCAATAAGAGCAAGACTCCATCTCAAAAAAAAAAAAAAAAAGAGAGAGAATCTGTTGTTTTGTTTTGTTTTGTTTTGTTTTGTTTTTGAGACAGAGTCTCGCTCTGTCACCCAGGCTGGAGTGCAGTGCTCACTGCAACCTCTGCCTCCTGGGTTCAAGTGATTCTCCTGCCTCAGTCTCCCGAGTAGCTGGGATTACAGGTGTGCACCACTACACCTGGCTAATTTTTGTATTTTCAGTGGAGACGGGATTTCACCATATTGGCCAGGCTGGTCTGGAACTCCTGACCTCAAGTGATCCACCCACCTTGGCCTCCCAAAGTGCTGGGATTGCAGGCATGAGCCACCGTGCCTGGCCAAATCTGTTTTGTTTGTTTGTTTGTTTGTTCCAAATAAGACATTTAGGAAATGAAATGAAAAGCATTTGATAACTTGTTTTGTAGCCACTCACTTTTAGATTTTATCATGAAGAATTGCATGTCTTACCCAATCCACTACCGTCTTGAAATACCAGAGTCATGACATGCTAAAAGCTACCTGTAGGGGCTAAGACCGGAACTTGAGTAACAAAGGTAAAATTTGAAATTTCAAAGATGTTGTTTATGAGACCCTAGATTAACTGGGTTTACATCCAAATAGTTTCATTTGAACTTTTAAATACATACTTCTGGCCGGGCACGGTGGCTTATGCCTGTAATCCCAGCACTTTGGGAGGCCAAGTCGGGTAGATCACCTGAGGTCAGGAGTTCAAGACCAGCCTGGCCAACATGGTGAAACCTTGTTTCTATGAAAAATACAAAAATTAGCTGGGTGTGGTGGTGGGTGACTGTAATCCCAGCTACTCAGAAGGCTGAGGCAGGAGAATCACTTGAACCCGGGAGTTGGAGATTATAGTAAGCCAAGATCACACCATTGCACTCCAGCCTGGGGCAACAGAGCAAGACTCCATCTCAAATACATACATACATACTTCTCAGCCAAGTGGGCACCTACCGTTCTGCTAAGGGATGGAGACGTGGACCTACAAGTTCGCATTCTCTTGGATCTGAGAGGTTATTAGGTCACGTCTGAAGCCTCCACGCCAGCTAAACAAGGAACAGTGGATCAGCGGCGCACCTTGTTTATTATTGTAGTGCCCCAGTTGTCCATCCCTCTCTCCCCTTGTCTTCTGTGACTGGTCAAGCTAATTTGATTTGACGTCCTGGCATTCGAGATTTGTCAAGTATCGTAACCTTAAGCAGTACTAATATTGAAACCCATACTTGAAATTTATGTAATCCAGATGTGCATGCCAATAAAGCAGAGATGAAATGGCAGGCCCGGGTGGGGGAGGGTCGGGCTAGGTGGGGAGTGTGTGTGGGGAAGAATTCTGTGGCCCTCTATTTTTTCCACATGGTATATATAGCCAAGTAGGATTTTAGGAATTAATATTTTCCCTTAAGAATAGTAACTGGATTATGAAGTATAGCTTCAAGTGAGTACCAGTATTGGTTTTTATTTATAGCCAAGAATAACTGATTAAGTTTTGAGGAGAAGGAAGGCAATCTATTTTGAGTGCTTTTTAAAACTTTTAAATTGGTTAGGACCCTTCAACAGTGTGGTCTTGGGACTTATTAGTCACACCGAACCAGAACTTTTTTTTTTTAACCAAACAAGAAGCACTGGTGAACCAGGATTTGTGACATGGCTCTCTGATGTTGAATTTTTTCTATTTGAGGATATCATTAGAAGTCCCCCCTAAGACACAAAGACTGTGACCCCTGAGTTGTCAGTTCAAAGCCCTCCCACACTGGTAATACCCAAATGCCGTTTCTATTTTCTGAGAGCTCAATGAGTAGGTGGATTAAATGTGAAAAGGTTTCTGTTCAGGTATTTGACAGTGGCCTTGATTGGAGCCTCTCTACCCTCTAGCAATGGCCCTGTTGTGTGACTTCCAGCATGACAGCTGTCTTCTCGGGCCATGACCTCTTCCACCTGTAGGATCCAGGACTGTGGCCAGCTGACCCAATGAGAATAGTACAAGTGCTTTATCTCATAGGGAGTTCTGAGTCAAAAATTTTGGTGTTCTTGACATGAAAGATTGGCAGAGTGTATTATTATTCCTTAGTGTTCTGTGCATAATTAACAACCACCCTTAACTAGACCCGGTAGCCCAGGGAAACTGGTCAGACCAGCTAGTGAAAGCAGGTGGAAAATGATCTTGAGGGAAGCACAGAGTCGAGATCCACGTGAGTGGAGGTGACTTGTAGTGGATTAGAGTGCTCATAAAAACCGTGGTTGCAGTTGGTGCCAGTGTCATCAGTGGCTATTTCTAGGCAGGATATCAAGGGTCAGCTTGCTACTTTAGCCCCCTCTTAAGGCAGGATACAAAAAAAAGAGAGAGCCCTGTATTCAGGGGAGGCATGTGGTCTTCCGTGGTCCCCTACTTCCCCTGCCCTCAACATCTCTAGAGAACGTTGAGTGTGTGTGGCTTCTACAGCAGGGCTGGATGTCTTTCCCTGGGGTAGGAGGGGCATTTACCTGCTTTTCTTTAGCCATCATTAATAGGGCTCATTCCAGGAGGGGAGGAGAATGGTGCCTGTAACTTAGACTCCCCAGCACAGCCTTGGCCTGCAGGTTTCAGCCCTGTTCCGAGTCAGGGCTTGCTTAAGGAATGCTGTCATGGATCCAAGCCAAATAGATTCCAAATGATGGAATCTGATGTTTCCTGTGGAGTTTGGGGAAGGGAGTCAATGTGGTGTGGGCTGAGGTCCCCGTAGTTTACCTCAGAAATAGTCAAGATGCAGGGAGCTGAATGAGGACTCTTGAGGCAGCTTTGCCAGCCTGGAGCACAGGTGAGTCACTACCACCTCAGAAACGTCCTTCAGAGGCCAGGATCCAGGCCCCAGGCAGGAGTCAGAGCATCCAGGCTGCTGGTCCGGTTCTCTCCACTGACGTCATCACCCTTGCTTAGTCTGGAATGGCTGGCAACCTCTGCTTGAGGATGAGAGCTAGCTGGAAGCGGAAAAGCAGGAAATGTTTCCAGATTGGAAACTCAAGGCATGTTTGCGCAATACTGCACTCGGCCAAGCCTGTATGGCTGGCCTGCATGGCTAATAGGATCCCAGGTCTGAAACAGGGTTCTGCAGAACCATTGGTCTGACCTCATACCTCCCAACCAGAAACAATGATATCTTCTTGGCCAAGAAGAAAATGACCTGTATTTTTCTTTTCTTTTTTAATGTTATCCAGCTGAGGTGTGCCTTTAAAAAAAGTGTGTGTGTGTGTGTGTGTGTGTGTGTGTGTGTGTGTGTATTCCAATCCACTACTTAATGCAGGGATACAAAGATCATATTAGAAGGGCTATAACCAGAAATGAGCCAACTAAAGGAATCATAGCATTAAAAAAGGGCAAACTGAGAGTCCAGGTGAGAGGAACTGCAGTCTCTGGCGATGGAGCGATGGAGTGCAGCCTGGTGGTTTAGAGCTCCAATGTGGAGGCCCATCAGCCTGGGTTTGAATCCTGGCTCTGTGGCTTACTAGCTGTGCCCTTGGCTTCTGTCATCTTCTGTTCTTTTACTTATTGGAAGAAAGGGTGATAGTGCCACATCATGAATTAGTCTAAGACTTGAGTGCATTTCCACACAAAGTAAGTGCTTAGTAAGTGGTAGCTGTTATCACAGTTAAATGTCATTATTTCTGAGGTAGGGTCTCACTTGTTATAATTATTGTTATTCCTTCCCTCCAGCCTGTTTTAGAGTAATGTCTATGATGCAGTCAAAGGTGTCTGAGTTCATTTCACTTTCCTAGATCATTGCCCCAATACTAGTGCATAAGGGAATGCAAGGTTTTAGGAACTTTGACCTTAGAACCAGATTGTGTAGTCACCATCACTTCTCTCTGGGAGGCTGTTGTCAGATCAGGCCCTGTTCCATCCCTCTCCTCGGAGGTCTGCCAGTGTTCCTCAGCCGTGAAGCCCATCAAGGGGCCACAGTTCAGATGGAGGAGGAGTCTCTAAGAGGAAGACAGAGTGCCTGGAGATGCTGTTGTCTGGGGTCACATGCTGGCTTCGTCCACTGGAGAAGTGAGCAGAACCAGCCCACTGTATCCCTTCTGCATCCCCTGCCACCTTACTCTCTGAAGCAGCAAACCTGGAGTCGGTCAAGGTTCCCCAAGAGAGAGACCCCGGGCCTTCCAAGAGCAGGCCTGGACGGCCTGGAGTTTTCTCTCAAAATCGTAACATGGGTTTATTCCAAACCAAAGCAACGAAAGTAGACCCCTGGTGTATCCTTGGCTCACTTCCATAAAGCATCACAACCGTTAACCAGAGGAAAAGAAGGCCTGAGCCTTGTGACGGAAGTCAGGCCGAGATTTTCCTCACTCCCCTCCCTTTCTGAGACCCAGGAATAGTCAAAATAGTAAACATAATAATAGCTAAAAATTTTTAAAAAATTTTTTTTTAATTTAACAAAAGCTAAAAATCATGGAGTGTTTGCTACATGTCAGGATGGTTTCGGTACTTTATATATATTAAGTTATTTAATCCTCCTGCCCTGTAAGAAACGCTATTATTGTTTCCCTTTTACAGATAAGGGGACTAGAGCACACAGCAGTTTTGTAACTTGCTTAAGGTCACACAGCTAATAGTGGCCATGCCAGCTTTAGAACTCAGATAGTCTGGAATTAGAGGCTGCACACCTAACCACAGCTCTGAACTGCATCTCACGATAGTTATTAAGTTGTTACAATTATAAAAACAAACGATATATATGATAAGATGACATTAAACTATACATACCCATTATTCCAATGTGTATGGTTTTTTAAGTTTTGCTATTATACTCTAATTGTGTGAGATTTAACCATCCGGGGCAAAGTGGACAAAGAATATACAGGACCTTTCTGTATTCTTTTTTTTTTTTTTTTTTGTAACTTACTGTGAATCTATAATTATTTCCAAATAAGTCAAAACAAAAGCAAACCACAATAAACAGTGTATTGAATTCTTATTGTATGCCAAGCACTGTGATAAACATTTGACATTTATTCTTTTATTCCTAACAGCAACCCATTAAGATGTGGGTACTATTATTACCTTTAGTTTCAGGTGAGGAAACTGCAGGTTGGCAAGTTAAATAATTGGATACCATCAATAGGAAGTGGTATGACCACTGGGTAGTACCCACCTAGATTTATTACAAACATCAAATGAGAAAAAGCCCCTGGTATCTGGATGCTCTGTAAATGTTGATTTCCATGTGTTTGCTCGGCAAGCACAGAGCCCTGCTAGGTGCCACCACACAGTCTAGCATTAGCCAGTCCAAGCCTGTGCTGGTTTGGCTCACAGGATGCTAGGGATATAAGGACAAGTACGACATGTTTCCACCATCAAGGAGCATATAGTGGGGGGACAGTGACTTCCCTGGTTCCAAAGGCACGTTGTATGTATGTATGTATGCATGTATTTGAGACAGGGTCTCACTCTGTTGCCCAAGCTGGAGTGCAGTGGCACGATCACAGCTCATTCAGCCTCAACCTTCTGGGCCCAAGCAATCCTCCTACCTCAGCCTCCCCAGAAGCTGGTGTGCCACCATACCCAGCGAATTATTTTTTGTAGAGATGGGGTCTCCCTGTGTTGCCTAGGCTAGTCTCAAACTCCTGGGCTCAAGCAGTCTTCCCATCTTGGTCTTCCAAAGTGCTGAGATTATAGGCCTGAGCCACCAGGCCTTCCTAGTTGTATGTATTTATGTGAACCCAGAGGAAGTACCCTCCTACCTCAGAGCTCCCTCCCCTGAAGCCAGAGTCTGGATGGTTGGACCCAAGCCAGGCACCTTCCTGGGACTCAAGGACACGGTGAGGGTTTGAAAGAGGGAGCATTATCAATCACCATGTTGGATGGCATCAGTGATTATTATCTTCATTTCCATCAAAGGTGTCTTGTGAAAGGGTATCGTCAAGTTCAATTTAGTCTGAATCAGGACATGGCAAGGACTTATTTTCTATTTCTGCCCTGGGCTGAACCTGTCTTGAATAATTCAGTGTTCATCATCTACTTCTAAACACCGAGCTTCCTGCACCTCCCCGCCACCGCCCATCCCTATACAACTTCATCCAGGGTCATGTGGCTGCTTGTCTCGTCTCCATCAGAAACCCACCCATCCCCACCTCTGGCTGCTAGTAAATGAGTGTTTTCAGGAAAGAGAATCAACTTTGTGTATGTAGTACAAGGTATCAGCTGCCTAAAGTCAAGAGGCAGCCCTCAGGGCAGAAGGCTGCACACAGTAGCTAGGGACATCTTTTAACCTAGCATTTTAAAAAAGCGAAGAAAACCCAAAACTTGACAATATGCTATCATCTAAAACTTGGGAGAGTTCCCGATCTGGCAACAGCTGGCTAGAGCTGAGTAGCTTCTGCACCCTCTAGATAGGCAAATGCTGTCCCCATCCCCCAAACTCCACTTGTTTACCTTGCATGCCTGGCCCCCAAGAGCATCTAGTTGTCCACCTCTGACGTGGAGGAAGGAAAGCCCTCAGACTGGACACAGTGGCTCACACCTGTAATCCCAGCACTTTGGGAGGCTGAGGCGGGCAGATCACCTGAGGTCAGGAGTTCCAAAACAGCCTGGCCAACATGGTGAAACCCCATCTTTACTAAAAATACAAAACTTAGCTAGGTGTGGTGGTAGGCACCTGTAATTCCTGCTACTCGGGAGGCTGAAGCAGGAGAATAGTTTGAACCCGGGAGGTGGAGGTTGCTGCGAGCCGAGATTGTGACACTGCACTCCAGCCTGGGCAACTGAATGAGACTCCATCTCAAAAAAAAAAAAAAAAAAAAAAAAAGGGAAGGAAAACCGTCCACAGTGGTGAACAGATTACATGCTTTAGAAGGGACGTGGGCCATGTTTGGTACTGAAACCATGCAGGAAGCGCCCTACCCACCCTTCCGAGGCCAGTGTTACATCTAGTCCTCTTGATCGGGGAGCTGGGATTCTAGAGGAGAATTCTCAGCCCTGCATCAACACCCTGACTACAGCAGGATTTCTGAAAGAGCCGTCGGGGGAATGACTTGCTGACTTGTATTGTGCATCCGTGCATGAAGCATCCTTGAGAAAGGAGCTGGTCTGGAGTGTTTCTGGGTGATGATGGGTCACCAGATAAGGAGCCAGAAGATGTAAGTTTCAGTCTGGCTGTACCACTTGCTAAGTGGGCATTTGACTTGTATGATTTTCTTATCTGTAAAATGGGGATAATGTCCACTGTGCCTACCAACAGGGTGGATGAGAGGATCGAGTCACGTGATTGTAGGAAAATGTTACGAATTGTGGAGCTGTATTGAAAAATTAGGTGGTGTGACAGCTATGATAGGTTGTGGAAGCACACACAACCTGAGTGTGGACATCAGGAGTTGACAAGCTGGGGACAGTGGGCCAAATCCCGTCCACTGCGAATGGTTTTTATATTTTGAAATGGTCGAAAGATAATCAAAAGATAAACGATGTTCCATGGCACAGGGCATTTGTGTGGCGTTCACATTTCTCTGTCCACTCATGAAGGCTCATTGGTACACAGCGTGCTCATTGGTACACAGCGTCACCATTTGGTTGCGAGTTGTCTGTAGCTGCTCTTGCTCTACAGCAGACGAGGTGGGGAGTTGCGACAGAGACCACATGGTCCACAAAGCAGAAAGTGTTTGCTCCCTGACCCTTGGAGAAAGCTCACCAAGCTCTGGCCTAGGTCATGGAGGGGCAGCGGCTGAATCCCCTCCCTTCTTTTCCTTTGTTTCTTCTGCCACCTAGATGCAGGTGCTGCTGCAAATGGGTGGTCCAGACAAGGAATATCTTCAGATCTCAGACCACAGAGGCAAATCTGCTGTGACCCACAGCAAATTTGTCCTAAACAACAAAGCCAGGAATTTCTCCCAGTTTAATTCCTATCGAGTGCTTCCATCCTCTGGGCTCCGGCTTAGAGGCACTTCCCGATGAAAACCACAGCATGTTTTTGTAAAACCAATCACCCTTTTAGCAACAACCACAAGAAGAGAAGGGGCCGTTCCTGTCACAGTGGGCATTTCTCCATCGTGTTCACCACCCCAGGGGCCTGGTCGGTGGTGCTTCCTGTCCTTGGCCACAAACTGGCAAGAAACACAAAGGGCAACTGCTGTTCTGATAAGGCTGAGGGCGGCACCAGCGCTGAATTATGTCCCCCAAAAGATATGTTGAAGTCTTAACCCCTAGGACCTCAGAATGTCACTTTATTTGGAAATAAGTAGGTGTGGATATAGTTTGTTAAGATGAGGCCTTACCGGGATAGGATGGGCCCCCGATGGGCCCTCCGTCCAACATGCCTGGTGTCCTTACAGTAAGAAGGGCATTTGAATACAGGGTCAGGCACACGTGGAGGATGCATGGGATGTGGAGGGCTGTGTCTAGCAGATGAGGAAGCTGGGAGGAGGCAACGGAAAACCTACCAGGGTCTCAGAGGAAACAGGGCCCTGCCGACACCTTGATTTCAGACTTCTTGCCTCCAGGAGTATAGCAGAATAAAGTTCTGCTATTTAAAGCCTCCCAATTCATGGTACTTTGTTACAGAAGCCCCAGGAAACTCATGCAGTGGCTGGTCCACCCTGCCGGTGCAGCATTCCAATACCTTTCCAGCACCTGGCATTATCCCTGTTCTGCAAATAAGGCGGTAAAGGCATGGCAGGTTCCAATGACTGCCTGAGGTTTTGGCTAGTGGCAGAGCAGGATTCAAACCCAGGCCCTCTGATTCCACGCTGCTGCAATGGATGATCTGGGAAATGGCATCCATCCTGTCCCCATCCGTAGCATCCACTAAGAGGAGACAGCAGGTTCTCAGACCGATGGCATCTTCTGCTTCGTATTCCTCATTCCAGGAGCTCTGAGGAAGTTATTTTTTTACTGTGAGCATCTGAACTTATTCACTTGAGTTCTCAAATATGTACAAGGAAAAAGGCCAGACATAGTGGCTCACGCCTGTAATCCCAGCACTTTGAGAATCCAAGAGAACCCAAGACAGGTGGATCACTTTGAGCCCAAGAGTTCAAGACCAGCCTGGGCAACATGGCGAAAACCTGTTTCTCCAAAAAAATTAAAAAGTTAGCCGAGCATGGTGGCTGGTGCCTATCGTCCCAGCTACTCAGGAGACTGAGGCTGGAGAATCACTTCGGCCCGGGAAGCGGAGGTTGTGGGGAGCCGAGATGAAGCCACTGCACTCCAGCCTGGGCAACAGAGCCAGACCCTATCTAAAAAAAGAAATCTTAAAATAGGGAGCATGTTGTGCATACATTTGTGCATTATTTACAATAAAAATTGAAGAGGAGTGAACTCTCATTTTCTTAGCCACTTACAGTGCATCTAAAGAATGTGCTTAAGAGATCCTTGGGGAAGTACCCCAAATAAAACCCCCGTCTACAAGGCAATTTAATAAGGGAAGTCTCCAATGGCCTCCTGGAAAGCATAAGAACACTGATACTTCCTTCTCAGATAGCACCTGGTTGGCCAAGCCCTTGTGTAACAAACATAAATGAAATCCGCACTGAAAACTGGAGATGGTGCACTTTCCCCCACTAGAGTGATTCCTTTTCAACTTTCAGCTCACCCACTGGAGAAGAAACTCAGGTTGCAAGTGAAATCTTACCGTTCAAAGTCTAGGATTTTTTTTTTTTGTTTCAAAGATTGCCTTTTCTCTGTGTTACAAGTATTTTCAAACACGCAGACATGTATTCAGGGCCCGGGTTTAGGGTTTCTCAACTACGGGGATGGAAATGTGGGATGGAGGCAGGGAGTGATGCCATTAGGATGGGGAAGAGGCCACAGCTGGGGTCCAGGAAGGAGAATGCCGGGGACTTGCAGAAGGTCAACAAGACTGAGCCCCAGTGGGGTGCTCCTGGCCGGTTGAGTCTGTCCCTGTCTGCCATGGTGACCCAGGTTTCTCCATGGAATTCCACCAGCATTGGCTTGCTCTTCTGAGGGCTGCCACCTCTCGAGCACCCAGAAGTTGAATGCCTGGCCTCAGCTACAGAGGACTGAGCCGTCGTGACACATAGCTGGCAGAGTCCGACGTGCACGTCTGCTGCTGCCAATAAAGATAATTGTTTCTTTCTCTGAACAGTGTCCATTTACACTGAGAGAATTTTCCTCTCCTGCCTCCACCAGCACTTCCCGCCCCGCCTCTCCCTCCCCCACCGCCCCGCAAAAAGGAAAAAGCTTTTGGGGAATTTGTTTTTAGTGGGCTCGCTCAAAAGGAGCTTTATGTTTATTTTCTGAGTGGCCTCTGGACTGTTGTGTCCATTTATCATACCTCCCCTTCCCCTCCCTCCCCTCCCACCCACTGGCCCCCATCTCTCTTCTACTCTGAAAATCTAAACTTCATCAAACTGTTCCTAACGACTACCACATGTCTACAGAGGGCACAGGGGGTGGGGGAGGGGGATCTGGGACGTGAAGAAACCCTCCAAGGAGCACAGTAGCGTATTAAAATTCAATGGCTTAGTCATCAGAGTTTTCAGCCCAAGCACTGAAGAAAAATAAATGAATGTTCTGTAACAGTCTTGTGGATCTCGGAGGAAGGGGGTGGCAGGGGAGGGAGAGGAGAGGAGATGTTGTGGTTTTTAGATAGAGGAGTTCATGCTGTAGAGAACAATTAAGGCCTTTGCTCAGAAATAACAAGACACACTACTGTTTTCCGAGGAGTGCATAGTGTCGGGGTTGGCAGGGATTGGTCTGATTGGCCAGCTCTGCTCACGGATGAGGAAACTGAGGCCCAGGCCAGGGATGTGACTTCTTTAGAGTCATATAAGTAAAGGCCAGGTGCAGTGGCTTATGCCCGTAATCCCAGCACTTCGGGAGGCTGAGGCAGGAAGATTGCTTGAGCCCAGGAGTTCGAGACCAGCCTGGGCAATATAGTGAGACCCTATACCTCCAAAAAAATTTTAAAAATTAGCTGGGCATGGTGGCGTGTGCCTGGAGTCCCAGCTACTTGAGAGGCTGAGGTGGAAGGATTGCTTGAGTGCAGGAGTTTGAGGTTACGATGAGCTATGATTGCACCACTGCACTCCAGCCTGGGTGACAGAGTGAGACCCTGTCTCTAAATAAGTAGATACATAAATAACAAAAATTAATTTGTGGTAGAGATGGGACTGGATCCCCTCAGTCATTCTTTCCTCCTGACTCAGGCAGATCTGCTTGGAGTTTCTGATGGTGTTTTGTTTTGTTTTGTTTTTTGAGATGGAGTCTTGCTCTTTTCTCCCAGGCTGGAGTGCAGTGGCGCGATCTCGGCTCACTGTAACCTCTGCCTCTGGGGTTCAAGTGATTCTCCTGCCTCAACCTCCTGTGTAGCTGGAGTTACAGGCACCTGCCACCATGCCCAGCTAATTTTTGTATTTTTAGTAGAGACAGGGTTTCACCATGTTGGCCAGGCTGGTCTCAAACTCCTGACCTCAGATGATCCATCTGCCTTGGCCTCCTAAAGTGTTGGGATTACAGGTGTGAGCCACCATGCCTGGCCTTTTTTTTTTTTTTTTTTTGAGACAGAGTTCGCTCTTGCTGCCCAGACTGGAGTGCAATGGCATGATCTTGGCTCACTGCAACCTCCACCTCCTGGGTTCAAGCGATTCTCCTGTCTCAGCCTCCCAAGTAGCTGGGATTACAGGCATGCACCACCATGCCTGGCTAATTTTGTATTTTTAGTAGAGATGGGGTTTCTCCATGTTGGTCAGGCTGGTCTTGAACTCCCAACCTCAGGTGATCTGCCCACCTCGGCCTCCCAAAGTGCTGGGATTACAGGCATGAGCCACCGCGCCCAGCCAATTCTTATGGGTTTTAAGAGCATCACCTCTTTGGCTGAGAACTGTCATGGTGTCCCCAGAGTACCCCATTGAGGGTACCTGCTTCAGTAACATTGCAGCAATGCTGGTGGGCCTTTCTCCACCCGTCCTCTCCCCCAGCTAAGCCGGGGAAAGGGCCTGGGTGTTTGCGAGTTGTCCATGCTCAGGCGTCAAGGACTCGAAGACTTGCCTCTGGAATTTATTGCTTCGGTTCTATTTTTCCTTGTATCCCTGCATCTTCCTTAGGAAGCATAGACCAGACTGCCCTTTCCTTTGCTTGTTTTTAGATGAAGCAACTGAGTCATGAGGAAGTGAGAGGACTTGGTCAAGTCCTGAGTTGATAGTGAAAGAAATGGCTCTGCAATGCACATCTCCCCTTTCCCTGTCTTCCATGCTGATTAAGATCCCCCTTTTTGGTGACCAAGGACATTGAATAGGAGAGAGATTGTGAAATCTTTGAGCTCGAAGTTTTAGAGGAGAGTGAAGCCAAGCCCCTGTCTGAGGATGAGGAAGCGGGGTCAGGATGAGGAGGGGTCTGGCCAGGGCCAGCAGGCGGTACAGGCTCGGGCCAGCAGAAATGCAGCGTTCACCCTGGACTAGCTGTGGGACACACTTCAAACAGTTTGATGTCCCAGGAGGGATCGAGGTGTGGCCAGTCCATGCCACCCACCACTGGTCCCAGAACAAGGAGAGCATTGTAGTTGACTATTATATTGGCTTTGAGTATCCGTTTGGGCTTCTTTGATCAGCTTGGGAGAAAACTGAAAGAAAAAGGTAGACAAAGTAACCACCCAACTCAGCTAAATTGCTGGCAGCAAAAAGTCTAACAAAATCAGATTTTCTGAGCAAGTTTGAAAGGTCTCCCTCCAGTAGCTGGGCAAATTCCCATGGATCTGGGCCATGAAGCATCATTTCCAAAGGCATGGGTCTGCTCTTGCTTCCTCTGTGTTATGGCAGAAATGCTGGCTGTATCCAGACCTCTGACCATTCTTCTTCCTGTCCATAGCACAGAGACACATCGCCTTGTGCCTGATGTGCTGCCATTGAATTGTAGGGGTGATGTGAATTGAAGAGTCCATCTCACAGAGGAAGAAACTGAGGCCAAGAGAGCTAGGGAGACCCTGCTTTGAAATCTCAGGCTGGAGCCTGCTCACTGAACTCCCTATTCAGGGCTTCCCTTCAAGCTGCTTCTAGAAGATCAAATGTGTTTGGAGACTCCCCTGATGGCCCTCAAACTCTCTCCCTTTTTCTCCTGCTGGAGAAGCCTGGTAATAAGGCCTGTGTTACTTCCCTTAGAGAAGACATCGGGAAACTTACCCTGGAAGACCACTGATCTCACAGAGCAAAGCCAGCCAAACGTCAGACTCCATAAAGACGTCAGCATATTAAGGAGAACTGCCTGGGCCTGTGGCACTCACACACACCAGCCTTGTTAGCAGATGGGTTTATGTTCTCCCTCCTGTGTCCCACATTGCAACCTACATGGCAGATACCAGTGGGGGACTGGGGTCGGGCCTGAGGACGGTGTTGCGCATGCCTGACGTGTGTCATGTGTCACTTTGTGGACTAGGAGATAGGGCTCCTGGGGGTAGGTCAATCCATTCATCCTTGTTTCCCTACTGTGCCTAGAATTGAGCTGTGTCCCCAGAGGGTGCCTACAACGTGCCTAGGGAACGAGTCCTATGCCGATAATGGAAATTCTTAACCCACTGCTGCACCTGGCTGACTTTCCAGCCTCTGCAAGAATGAGTCAGCCACCTGCAGGAGAGCCTCAGGGAAGAGCCCAGCGCTTCCAATCCAGATAAGCTTTGGCTACCTGGGCCTGTGACAAGTGACAATAAAAGGAAAGCCTGAGCAGACCTGTGCTTATAAGCATGAGGGAGGGGGCTGCACTCAGAGGTGTGCTAATTAAAAGCTGAGAACCTGCAAAAGAACTTATGTTTAAACCACACCTCCTCTCTCCATCCACCCTGCCTTATCCTGCTGGTTGCTTTTGTTGCAATAAAAAGCCAATTTTATTTCCCCCACGGAGCCTTTGTTAATGCATTTCTAACCAGAACCTAAAGTTAGGGAATGTGAAGGGGAAGTGTGGCCCTCATGCAAGTGTGTGCACACATGGATGCTCATACGTAAGACCAAACGCTCCCTGGTTCCTCTCTGTGCCCCCCCAACCCCCACCAAAAGCAGCATTTCTTGAGAGATGGACCCTTAACCTCAGTGTATCCAAGGCCCAAAGGGCCTAATGAAAACCAGAGCCACCACCAAAGCATTTCTGATGCTAAACCGGCCCCCGGAGTCCTTTAGCATCAGGGCCCTGGGCTGCAAGTGAGCTCAATTCAAAACAAATCTGGGGCCCATTATCTCCCTGGCCTGATTTTGTCTCCTGTGGCTGCCCTATTAGTTCTTTCCTGGCATGATGACATGTTCTGTCGGGTCCTTCTCCTTTGTCCAATTTCCAGGGCAGTGTTTAGGCAGCTCGAAGTAGAGCGCAGTGCTGGGTACCGACCCCTGGGCACCTGAGGGTTTGCAGGTGAAATCGCCCACAAGAGGTGGCAGGAAGTAGGATGGTGTTGACCTGGCAAGCTCTGGTGGAAGCCCTTGAGAAAACAGTATTGCATTATTGTCACCATTAATAATGGCCCTTTATTTGAGCTTTGCTAGGACAATGCTCTAAACAAAGCTGAGAGGAAGAAACAGTCCCTGCTTGTAATGTGGGGCCTTGTAATTTATCAAGGCTAATGGAGGAAGAAAAATCCACTGGGGAAAGATTGTGGGGGTGGGCTGGAGATAGATTTGATTGTTGCTGGAGGTGTAATTGGACAATACCCACAGCCTCGCTATGCATCCCCATTTGCTTTGTTGCAACAGGACTGTGTTTCTAGCCCCTCCTTTGTCTTGTCTAGTTCCACTGGATCTGAGTCCCGTGAAGGCAGATTGAGGTCTAAGTCCTGGATCTGATGTAGCAGCATGACCTCAAGCAGGTTCCTTTACTTCTGAGCCTCAGGTTCCTCATTTGCAGGGGAGGTACCCAGATTGGAAATCATGAGAGTCAAAGCCCCTTAAATTGCTAAAGGAATAATAGTTGCCAAAAATAGATGACAGAAGTATTGAGGAACGAGGACTTGCTAGAAATGTCTTTGCGTTCCTTAGAGGATCCAAATCCCATGCTTGGACCTAACTGAGGCCACCATTTAGTGAGAGTACCAGGCATCAAACCGGTTGCATCTCTGGACATCATTTACTTCTCTATCAAAGAACTGTGGCAAGAATGATTGCCTCCCGCCTTTTCCACATGAGGATGTGAGTCAGTGTTGTTTTCTTGTTGGGTGCCGGACTCACTGTACCAGGGGTATGGTGGCATTTCTGGGCTGGAAGTCCTCTGTGAAAATCAGCACCCCACCCTGCCAAGTCGGAGGTCCTGCTGTCCTCCAGAAGTGCTGGCAGCCAGGAGCTGCAGCTGTGTTGCAACAAGTCTGATTTAATTTGGGGGGTGGTACAGAGACACCACTGTGATGTTTGTTAAAAGCCAGAAGAATACAGCTTATTCACCAAACTGTGAAACTGGCTATGCCTTGGGTGGGGGAAGCCAGAGGAAAATGTGTGATAGCGTTTTTTAAAAGAGTAAAAATGGTGATAATTATAAATTTACTATAATGCCCATTATTGCATGAGGTCTAAGTGGATTAACTCACTGCAGCTAAGTCAGCATCAGGTTTTCTTAAGGCCTCTTCCCTTCCGGGGTTTATAATTCTGTTCTTATCTCTCTATTAATTTATAAAGTGAGAAGCCAATCATTGTCTTTTGTAATCCTTGTTATCACCCCCTTGGTTCCTCAGAAATAAAAATCAGGCCAAAAAAAAAAGTAGTTTTTTAAATAATGCAATTAGAATAAACCCAAAAATGTCAGTAAATAGGAGGATTTTTATAAGTTAAATTTTCTTTCAAATGTATGAAAAAAACAGACTACCTTGTGGAATCCCATCGTAAATAGTTTTGTCAGGTGAGGATGTGTCTATATATTTGTCTTTGAGGTAAGCCTGGATCTTTCCTGTCCACAGCTGTGACACTGTGTACTCAAGCTGATACATCGGTCACTCTAGCAGCATTTCTGTTTTTTATATTAACTTATATCCTTTCTCTATGAAATTTTCCGGGTTATTAAACCTAGGTGAGCGTGATTGAGACAGACGTGACAGTGCCTTCCAAAGTGCCTTTTTTTTTTTTTTTTTTTTTTGAGACGGAGTCTCGCTCTCTAGCCCAGGCTGGGGTGCGGTGGCGCGATCTCGGCTCACTGCAAGCTCCGTCTCCTGTATTTACGCCATTCTCCTGCCTCAGCCTCCCGAGTAGCTGGGACTACAGGCGCCCGCCACCACGCCCGGCTAGTTTTTTGTATTTTTAGTAGAGACGGGGTTTCACCGTGTTAGCCAGGATGGTCTCCATCTTCTGATCCCGTGATCCGCCCGCCTCGGCCTCCCAAAGTGCTGGGATTACAGGCGTGAGCTACTGCGCCCGGCTTTTGTTTTTGGTTTTGGTTTTGTTTTTTTTTTTTGCTTTTTTTGGTGGGGAGATGGAGTCTTGCGCTGTTGCCCAGGCTGGAGTGCAGTGGTACCATCTCCGCTCACTACAACCTCCGCCTCCCAGGTTCAAGTGATTCTTCCGCCTCAGCCTCCCAGGTAGCTGAGATTACAGGCACCCCCCCCACCCCCACCGGCTAATTTTTTGTACTTTTAGTAGAGACAGGGTTTCACCATATTGGCCAGGCTGGTCTTAAACTCCTGGCCTCAGGTGAGCCACGACACCCAGCCTTACAAAGTGTCATTTAGATGTAAAAATGCTATACACCCCACAGGACAAGGACGTGTGGCTGTACAGTAGGGTGGAAGAAAGCCTGGAATTGAAATGGAGTCTCAGTTTGCCCTCAGCTCTGCCCTCACCTTTTGCATGACCCTGGGCAGGACACTTAGTCTCCATGGGCTTCCATATTCGCATCTGTAAAATGAGGGGTACCGATTGGATGCTTTAAGAAAACCTGTGAGATAAGCGTTTCAGAATTCTTCCAATGGTGCTATCCCGGACCAAATGTCCGTTTAAGAAAAGCTATTAATCCCTTATCAATACAATTTATCCTTTGAAGGAGGTATGGCCGTGTGTTTCTAGACAACATCCCGAGGAGTAACTCTATCTGGGGATTCCACTGCCTTTTCAGAGCCCTGCACTGCAGTGTGCGCTGACATGTCCTCTTCAGAGACCCCTCATTGAATTACACCATGATCAGCGGTTAGGACCTTGCGTATTTATTATTCAGGAGGCAGTACACCGCCCTCCGCCCAGCAGAGCGCAGGTACTTTATCAGCTAGGATCAGATGGGTTATTGAATTCAGAAAATCTTCATTTTGTATTCAGCTTGCTTCTCCCTGTTCCACTTGATCACGTTCCTCATCGACTGTCAGGGCCCTTGGGGATTTCATGGCTAGAAGCCTCCAAGCGCTGGACAGTGGGTACAATTCCCTTCTCTTTGTACTTAGGCAAGGCACCCAGGAAAGCAATTATTCCAGAGCCTTACTTTACATTTAGTAGAGATTTTCTTTTTTTAAGTTCATTTAGGCCAGGCGTAATGGCTCATGCCTGTAATCCCGGCACTTTGAGAGGCCAAGGCAGGCGGATTGCTTGAGCCCAGGAGTTTGAGACCAGCCTGAGCAACATGGCAAAAACCCCATCTCTAGAAAAAAATACAATAAAAAGTAAGCCAAGTGTGGTGGTGTGCACCTGTGATCTCAGCTCCTCGGGAGGCTAAGGTAGGAGGATTGCTAGAGCCCAGGAGGTCGAGGTTGCAGTGAGCTGTGATTATGCCACTACACTTCATCCTGGGTAACAGAGACCCTGTCTCAAATACTACTACTAATAATAATAAAGTTTATTTAGGGGAAGGTCTCTAGGGATTTGTTTTTTTTTTTTTTTTTTTTGAGACGGAGTCTCGCTCTGCCGCCCAGGCTGGAGTGCAATGGCCGGATCTCAGCTCACTGCAAGCTCCGCCTCCCGGGTTCACGCCATTCTCCTGCCTCAGCCTCCCGAGTAGCTGGGACTACAGGCGCCCGCCAGCGCACCCGGCTAGTTTTTTGTATTTTTTTTAGTAGAGACGGGGTTTCACCGTGTTCGCCAGGATGGTCTCGATCTCCTGACCTCGTGATCCGCCCGCCTCGGCCTCCCAAAGTGCTGGGATTACAGGCTTGAGCCACCGCGCCCGGCCTTTTGGATTTGTTGACTAGTCCTAGTTTTCTAGGGGTGCTAAGCGTTTGAGGACAGCTATGAATGTGACCCGACCAGTTCTGAAAAGCCATTGATAGGTTATATTTCTGATTAATGTAACCAGTCACCTTTCTGTAAAGCTGCAGACCAGATCCCAGCTGCTGAAAGAGAGAGAAAGAGACAGTGATACCCCACAGATCTGAATGTCAAGGAAAGCTTGAACTTCTATATCACCCAGAGGAGAAATACCTTTCTATTTCTGAGAAGGAGGGAAGCTGAGTAGGGAAGGATTTCCATAGAGTTCTGCATTTCCTCTTCATTCTCCCTTACCCCACAAAACAAAAATCTGTTCATGGTTTGCAAGTTTCTGTGGTGGTTCTTACCTATTCCCCAAACTACTTATAAGAGCTTAGGGTTGCTGGGTCCATTTCCTCCCTTATCTTTCCTGCTTTATTCCTGCTATAAAATCACCATACTTAATTCAAACCAGAGTTGTTGGATCTGCCCTGCCCAGCCTCGTTCAGACTTGGTAGTGCTGACTAGCAAGAGCCCAGGCCAGACACATGAGCTTATGACCTCACTGTGGAGGACAGGCAGAGAGCAGAGGGCGGACTAGGGTGGAGAGACAGACCTGGGCTATTAGACCAAAATGCTAACAAGCCTGACCCCAAGAACAATTGCAGTGGTAACAGTAACAAGAGCAAAATACCAGCAAACATATATTGAACACTTAGACTTCACCAGGCAAATAAATGTTCAATCCTCATACACAGCATAATGTGAGCAGAACAGCAGGTGAAAAACAACCAGGTATATAAAGTGATAAGCCCCACCACTACCACACTTCCCTAACAAGAGCAGGCACTTCTGGCTGGGCGCAGTGGCTCACGCCTGTAATCCCAGCACTTTGGGAGGCCAAGGCAAGTAGATCACCTGAGGTCAGGAGTTCAAGACCAGCCTGGCCAACATGATGAAACCCCATCTCTACTAAAAATACAAAAATTAGCTGGGCATGGTGGCAGGTGCCTGTAATCCCAGCTACTCAGGAGGCTGAGGCAGGAGAATTGCTTGAGCCCGGAGGTGGAGGTTGAAGTCAGCTGAGATCGCCCCATTGCACTCCAGCCTAGGCAACAAGACCAAGACTCCGTCTCAAAAAAAAAAAAAAAAAAAAAAAATGAACAGCCACTTCTGTAGTGCTCCCTAGGCACTAGGCACAGTTCTAAGGATTGTACATATTTTAACTCACAACTCTACGAGGCAGTTCCTACTGCTGTTTCTATTTGATAGATGGCACCAAAGCACTGAGAGGTTAAGTAACTTGCCTAAAGCAACACAGGATTGTCTTCAGTCTACTATTGTCACTAATTCCATCTTTGTAAATCTTTGACAGGGGTATTTCTCATCTGTAAGACAGGTGTGATGGTACCCCCTTCTACCTCTCTCTCATCATGAGGATTAAAGGGGAAAAAAATAATGAAGTGGGATAGATATTTATAAATTGTCATTCCATATTCAAATGACCTGTGGGGAAGGCCTGTGAGGGATACACAATAATAGTGGAGAACTATTGGGATGAGTGACATAAAGTTTATAGGCCAACATGACAATCTATACAGTATGCCCTGGGATCCTTAATCCTGAGATTTCTATGGGGACAAAGCAGATTGGGGTTACTGAGGCGGGTCCTGACAGTGGAGTTGCAGGGGTCGTTAGAGAGCTGCCTGAAGGCTCTGCTGCCCCTGCCTGGGCCATGCCTCCTTGAGTGACTCTGGGCTAGGGACTCAGGGAGACTGGAGCAGCATGGCCTGTGACTGATTGGGATGTGCTTTGGAGGAACTGGGTGGGTCCGTGTGATTATTAACAACCCCTAGGTAGAGAATATCTCAAGGCCAGGTGCAGTGGCTCATGCCTGTAATCCCTAGACTTTGGGACGGTAAGGTAGGTGGATTGCGTGAGCCCAGGAGTTTCAGACCATTGAGACCATTCTGGGCAACATAGCAAGACCCTATCTCTACAGGAAATAAAAATAAATTAGCCAGATGTGGTGGCGTACGCCTGTAGCCCCAGTTACTCAGGAGGCTGACACAGGACAATTGCCTGAGTCCAGGAGGTTGAAGCTACAGTGAAGCTACAGTGAGCCATGTTTGCACCACTGCACTCCAGCCTGGGCAACAGAGCAAAATCCTGTGTCAAAGAAAGAAAAAAAAGTAATTCCTCAGTCATACTAGCTGCATTTCAAATGCTCGATGATTGTGTGGGTTAGTGACTACTGTGTTGGACAGCACAGATGCAGAGCATTGTCACACCATTACAGAAAGTTCTAGAGCCTACCTGATTCATCTGAGTATATGATGGCAAGTCTTCTCTTTCCTCGGCTGGGTTCTGTGCCCCTTTCTAGTGTAAAAACTCTCCTCCACCTTCACCTCTTAGAGGCCTCCTGGAGATGTGGCGCTCTGGGTGGCTTTTGATAAGTACCAATCCTAAATGCTGCAGTCACTTTTTCTTCCTTCTCTTTTGCCATTGAGCCACGTCTTCCTGAGCCCCTTGTGACTCTTGGGTCCATTTTCTTTTCATTTTTTCCTCCATGGTGTTCAGAATGGACCAGTCAGAATTCAGAAGTTGGTCTTGAGACCTATCTTCATAAGAAGCCCACCTCATCAGACCATAGGCCAGCTGCTATTTGTACTAACACTTGGGGTCATTTCATGTGTGAGGAATAATGAAGTTGCATTGTATATTCAGAACTTTAAAATTTCTTAAATAAGTTTGTGTTTTACCAGCTAAGCTGCTCAGAAGGCATTTGACTACCATGAGTGGCTCTGTGTCTGGGTGAGCCCTGGTCGGGTAGCAGTCCAGAGCAACTCAAGAAATCTTGGGCTGGAGACAGGGCAAACTCTGTCTCATCCTTGCAGCTGCACAGCCGTGACAGTCCACAAAACAGAATTCACCAGTGAGTTTTTTTAGGATGTCATTTTCCTCTTGGATAGCGTGTGGCTCTCCATCCATCCCCTCCGGAGTGAAAGAGCGAGAGTGTTGAGATAAGAGACTGGGAAAATAGACTTCATGAACCATTTTTCACTTGGGAAAGAAAAAAGTCATTGGCGATTTTGCCTTGAGTGTTTGGAACCTGACACCAACCTCGTTCTCCCCCGAGCCCCCAAATGTCACACTGTACAGGTTGCCGACACCACGTCTCATTAGCGACTTGATTTCACCCCCCCCCCCCACCCTGCCTCCTTTTCCCAAACAAACCGCCTACAACTGGAAGGTCAGAACCCCGGACAACTTTTTACACAGCCACCATATGGTGTTTGCTTTAGCACGGATCCACAAATGATGTGTTATTCCAGTGGAGGTGCAGAAAATTGTATGACAAAACCGGGTTTGTTTCTCTGCTAGAAACCCAGGGCTGAAATACTGCAGTATTCCTTCAAGACTGACTCAGAAGACGAAAGGGAGCCTTTCCCAGAATTAGGGAGCATTCACCAGGGACCAGAAGCGGGGCGGGGGAAAAGACAACATTGCACTGGTCACTAGTGGCTGGGCCAGTCGGTTTATTTTCTGTCTGTGTTTTATTAAGTTTATGTTTTCCATCTGACTGTTCCTCGTGTGATTTATTTCTGTCTCTAGGTGCTCCCCGCCCCCCAAAAGTAGATGATAAACCGACTGCAGTGTGGACGGCACAGTTGCTGAGACTCTTTGGTTGGATTTTATGCAGGAACAGAAATAGGTGCTGGGCTAGTGCCAGGGTGTTTTGTGAGGACTTAATCCCCACCTAGTGGGTTCTGCACCATTTCGGACTGAATGCTGAGAACTGGGCTGGGTACTGATGCCCGAAAGGAAATCATCAGGAGTTGGGTTTTACTTAAGAAGACATTTGGAATGTCCTTGAGGCCATTGTGGGATTACATTTCTCCCCCTCTATTTTTATGGCTCCTCGGATAAGACTGGTAGAGGAGGGGGAAAAAAATGTATTTAATTTCTGGACAGGCGAGGTGGCTCACGCCTGTAATCCCAGCACTTTGGGAGGCCAAGGTGTGTGGATCACTTGAGCTCAGCAATTCAAGGCCAGCCTGTGCAGTATGGCGAAACCCTGTCCCTACAAAAATATAAAAGTTAGCCAGGTGTAGTGGCACGTGCCTGTAGTGCCAGCTACTTGGGAGGCTGAGACACAAGAATTGCTTGAAGTTGGGAGGTGGAGGTTGCAGTGAACCGAGATTGTGACACTACACTCCAGCCTGCACAACAGAGCGAGACCATGTCTTAAAAAAAAAAAAAAAAAGTATTTAATTTCTGACTGACTTTTCTAATTTTTACAAAAATAACTTAGAACCACAGAGCAGCTTAGAGGATTTTGAATCCTGAGCACTTTGTCCTTTTTGGTCTGAGGAGATCCCTGCCCCGGACGGACAGACATTCTGCTGAGTGCATTCCTTCCTTTTACTTCCCAAAGTGGAGGAGGGGAAAGGTGAGAAAGTGACATGGATCCTGATAGGGCTCCCCGGCAGGACAATTACTTCAGGCCCTAAGGCTAGAGATCAAGTTTAGGAGAAGATCATGCAATGGAAATAGTTTGGGAGTTTAGAGAGTGACTTTCAGTTTTCTCATCTGTAAATGGCATAAATTTGCTGTTTGCTTGTTGTGAACATTGAATGATATGGTATGTATGGAAGTAATTTGTGCAAAATATGGCTTTATGCCTTTGTTGTCCAGTATAGTACCCACTAACCATATATAGCTATTTACATTTAAATTAAAATAAAATCAGGGCTGGGCATGGTAGCTCGCATCTGTAATCCCAGAGGTGTGAGGCTGGCAGATCACTTGAGGTCAGGAGTTCAAGACCAGCCTGGCCAACATGGTGGAAACCCTGTCTCTATTAAAAATACAAAAATTAGTCAGGTGTAGTCGTGGGTGCCTATAATTCCAGCTACTCAGGAGGCTGAGTCAGGAGAATGTCTTGAACCCGGGAGGTGGAGGTTGCAGTGAGCCGAGACAATGCCACTGCACTCCAGCCTGGGTGATAGAGTGAGACTCTCTCAAAAAAAAAAAAAAAAAAAGTCAAAGTTTAAAAAAAGTTTTTAATATTCACTGGCCTTATTTTAAGTGCCCAAAACCACACGTGGCTAGTGGCTACCATATTCAACAGTGCCACCATACATGAATGTAAGGAAACAGGTTTTAATAAAAGCTTCCATTGTCTGGGCACAGTGGCTGTCAAATCCCAGTACTTTGGGAGGCTGAGGTGGGAGGATCACTTGAGCCCAGGAGTTCGAGACCAGTCTGGGAAATATGGTGAAACTTCCTCTCTACAAAAAAGAAAATACAAAAATTAGCCAGGTGTGGTGGCACAAGTCCCAGCTACTTGGGAGGCTGAGGTGGTAGGATCATTTAAGCCTGGGAGGTCGAGGCTGCACTGAGCTGTGATCACGCCACTGCACTCCAGTCTGGGTGATAAAGTGAGAGTCTGTCTCAAAAAAAAAATCAGAAAGCTTCCCTTATTTCTGGGTGTCAGAAAGAACAGGAGCTTATGAGTTTACAGTCATGCAAGAGATTCTGCAGGAGAAATGGGGGTAATAATACCTTCCTTATAGTGTTGTTGTGAGGATTTAATAAAATAATGTCTGCGAAGCATTTGACTCAGTATCTGGCCTTGATAAGTGCTCAAATGACTTAAGTCGTTTAAGTCATGACTTATTAAGCTGTGGGTACTGTTACACAGTCCCTGCTACACCACATAGGAAACTACAAATCTACATGGCCAGTGCTCTCACGGTCCCCCTGGGGAGGGACCAGCGAACTTCACTAAGGGAGGATTGGAGCAGGCAACATGGTAGTTTTAAGCCCAAGGGCCAAACAAGGAAGTTTTGTCTTCAGTGCCCTGCATACCAAAGAAAGATCCCTTCCTTGGGAGAATGAAGAGTTTTGCTCCCTTCCAGCAGGTAATGAAGGAGTAGGGGATGCTGTGTCCAGGCAGGAAGAAGCAACGACAACTACGGACATTTTGCTTCCTCTATGGCTCCCTGGTAGGTTCCCCTGAATTATTATCATTATTATTATTATTATTATTTTGAGATGGAGTTTCTCTCTATCGCCCAGGCTAGAGTGCAATGGCACGATCTTGGCTCACTGCAACCTCCACCTCCCGGGGTCAAGGGATTCTTCTGCCTCAGCTTCCCGAGTAGCTGGGATTATAGGCACGTGTCACGATGCCTGGCTAATTTTTGTATTTTTAGTAGAGATGGGGTTTCACTCTGCGGGCCGGGCTGATCTTGAACTCCTGATCTTGTGATCTGCCTGCTTTGGCCTCCCAAAGTGCTGGGATGAATTTAATTAATTTAATGAGTGGGGCCGGCTTCTCAGCACTGTGCAGGTCTGTCTGCAACAGGGCAGGGGCCACAGGAGTTGCCCACATGCACGGTGCTCCCTGTCACTCTGAAGGAAGAAGAGAGAAGAATCCCAGGCCTCTAGTGTGTCTCCTGGCCCAGGTGAGGCCTTTGGGCCTGTGGAGACAGCAAGTGACCCAGGGACAGGTGTGAGATGGGAGAAAGGGGCAGGGATTCTCCCAGGCTCTCCCGTACTTTCCACCTGGAGGAGCTGGGGCTTCCGAAGTGGCGTAGAGCAGCCTTGTCATCATCTGGGAGAAGACCTGAGGAGATCACTTGGACTGGGCCTTCCCCAGGTGGAGATGGGGATTTGCTGGAAAACGGAGGAGGGGACCTGGGGGCTAGCACAAGTAGGTTTTTCCACCAAGGGCAGCTACCAAAGCAGCTCTTCCTCCTGGGGGTGGAGGGGTGGAATCGGGCCTGAGCCACATGGCGAGCCAGGTGACAGCCACCTGGGTTGGGCAGGAGAGCCCCGGGTGTCCAGGCTCCCAGGAGGTCCCCCAGCCGCCTCTGGCCCAGCTGGGAGTCCAGTTGGCCCCGGCACTAGGTTAGGGAGGTCTCTGGTGGTTGCACGTTATAAAAACCTGTTTGAGTAGAAGGTGGAAAATTAGACAGCAGAGGATTATTTGAAGCAAGGGAGCCCCAGAACAGGAGAGCTTCTGAGCCTCAGGAAGGTGCTGGACCAGGACCAGGAACATCTCTCCCCCTCCCCATCCTGGCCCCGCCCTTCCCCCATTCTCTCTCCCTGCTCTCCTCTCTTTCAGGCAGGTTGGAGGGTTGGGCGAGTGGCACAGGAGATGCCCTAGCACAGGTTAGGAATCTAGTCTTTCTCTTAGGGTCATGCCAGTGGTGGTGGGGAGGTCATGATGTCCAGTTGGCACTCTCCCCCTGTGACTGAGGAGGGCTGGTTAAGCAGTGGTCATTATCAGCTGCCGGGATTCTCCAAAGACACCTCTTCCTAAAGGGAAGTCAGCCCCAAGCAAGGGGAGAGATGCGGCCCATCCAAAGAAGGGGCTGATAGGAAGTCAGGGGAGATGCGATTTTCAGGAAGAGGCTCATGCATCTGGCCTCCTCGCTGTCCCTCCTGCCAGGGCGTTCCCAGGCATGGAGTCGTGGGGCTCTGGCCAGCGCTGGTGTGGGGGCTCATGCTGTGGCAGGTGACTTCCTTTCAGCTCAGCCTCATGAACCCCTGCAGCCCTGAACTCGGAACCACCATCCGGGCCTTGCCATGAGTTTTGCAGCTTTCATGAAACTTGCCTCTTCCCTCGGGTTGCAAGCCCCTGGGTGGAGGGGATGGGAGTGGAGTGGGGCTGACTTTGGCAGCTTAGATCCCTGAGTGCCCTAAACACGGTGACTCCCAGGATGGGACTGGGTGAGGAAAGTGTCTCCTCCACTGGCTGCAGATTTCCAGGGAGCACAAGAGGAAAACAATACCAGGAACGATTTGGATCTTTTTCTATCGTTCAGTCTCTTGTTTTTTCTAGTCTGCGGTGAATCACTCCACAGGTCATTGTAGATAGCCTCACATTCTGCTTTAGTTGTTTCCTGAGGAACAGTTGTGTCCTCCATTCCATTTTAACTTTCTTTGCTGTAATTCCTTATCTCTGTGTAGTGCTCTGACTTGAAGAACATACTCACCTGTTGCATTGCACCCGGTCCCAGAAAATAAAAGAAAGTTCAGGGGTCTTACTCAAATGCATGTCAGAAAATGAGATAAAGTAAGTAAAGAACCCTCCATGTACTCTCTTATAGCTCAGAGAGTGCGTGGTTTCCCCCAGCACAGCTGACATCCTGCTGGGCATGGCATGGACACCAGTCAACAGTGACCTAGGGGAAGGAGGAGGACAGGGTCCCTTTAACAGAGCCAGCCACCCCAGCATTTCACTGGGGCTGTGTCAGGGGCTGTGTTTCTGGCTGTATTTCTCTGTGTGGTCCCCCTTTGGAGATGAGCCCCGCCTCTTCCCCTGGGGCTCTCACTCAGCCAGAGCACAGTCGGTGTCAGCGCTGTCTGAGCAGGCTCCTTGCCTGTCACTAAGGCATGATTCACAGCTGAGTGATGCCCTCTGAAGTCAGGGTGCAGAGCCCACACCCATGGGCAGCCTCACCCGCTCTATTTCGGGGTTGGTTGTCACAGAATACGGGAGGAACCATTCTCCTTGCCTCTGAGAGGCTCCTCCCACTTCCCCTTTACGACAGCCAGGCCAGCCCCTATTAAGAAGCCAGGGTAGAAGATTTATCTCTTATCCCACCAGCTTCTACCTGCCAGCTCCATGGGTGTAGCTTGAGAGATCAGCAGGAGGAGTAAATATAGGGGTAAAAACACATGTTCGATGGCAAACAGACCCGGATGTGAGTCTTGCTTTGCCTTTAGCCGTGCTTCCTTGGGCAAGTTACTTAACCTCTCTGAACCTCGGTTTTCTCATATGTCAAATGGCAATGAGGGTTTCTACTCCGCTAGTTATTCTGAGGATTAAACGGGCAGAAGGTAATTTGCAAACTGCCTTATACACCGGGTAGGATCTCAGTAATGGCAACTTCAACTTTATTAAGGGGAGCAGAGCATTTGTAGCTGCAGAAAGAAGTTTGGGGTTGGTGTTGTCTCACCTAATTAGGGAGAGAAACTTAATCAAGGCTTCTGAGGATTGGCAGGAATTGGTCTGGAGACTAGAATGATGAAGCGGCTTTCTGCCATGTCTATTCACTTTCCACATGCATCACTTCTCTTTCAGGATGAAGTCTTATCTGTTTCTGCAGAAAACTTATCCTAGGGTTCGTTTGAAAAATTGTTGCAGTTGGCCAAAACCCTGCCATTTGATGTCAATACATTCCTGTTTTCTCCCATGAGAAACTAAGCTATTTGGGCAAGGAAGGAAGAGATTTCAAGATTCACATTTGTCACCACTTTGCTGAACAGGTATTTCTTGCATATGCACGACAGGCCAGACATTGTCATGGGTGCTGAGGATGATTCCCTGGCCCTACGGATTACAGTCTGGTTGCACTAGAGGACTCTTATGGCCCTTTAAGAAGACCTGGGGAGTCTTCATTTGCCCCTGCTCTTGCACTGAAACCCTCAGTGTCTCCTTATTGCCAGAAGATACAAGGTCCTTAATGCCTAGATACCCTCAGCCTCCACCTACCTTGCCAGCCTTCCCTCCTCTGCGCTGTTAGAACACTCAGCTCTCCAAGACCCCTGTTCTTCTAGTTCCAAGGCAGCTTGTGCTTTTCTGCCTTTGCTCCTCCCTGGAATCCCAACTCCTATCTATCTTTGCCTGAGTTTCCCAGCTCTATCTTCCAGGACCAGCTCAAGGTGTCACCAGGTCCCAGGGACGCTTTTATAGTCACTGAGCCCCATCGGGGTTAGTCTGCCAGAGCCATGTAGACCACTCTCTACCAGCAAGGTCTCATTTCACAGCCAGGCTGCAAGCTTTGTGAGAACAGGACTGTGATCTGGGCGTCTTCAGCCCTCCTGATGTTATAGTGATGGATGCTGAAGAAATATTTACTTAGCTAGGCATGGTGGCACACCTGTAGTCCCAGCTACTCAGAAGCTGTGGCAGGAGGATTGCTTGAACCCAGGAGGTCAAGGCTACAGTGAACTATGATTAGATGACACCACTGCACTCCAGCCTGGGCAACAGAGCAAGACTCTAACAACAAAGACAAGACATTTAGTACATTTACTTACCTGGGACAAAGCTCCAAGTTAGATGTTCAAGTGGTGTAGTGGGGTCAAGCTCAAATGACCTTCCCCCTTCTGGAAGGTCATGAAATGACCTGCCAGGTGGCCTGCCGTCTTGTAAACCTTCTAGGCCCTGTAGTATTAGAGGATATTCCCCAAGTTTTTTCTACTATTTGAGAAGCCTTGGTGGGGATATTCCTGTCAAAGCTACTTTACAGTTGTTGCTTTTGTAGAACCTGCAGCCAGCTATGGATATTTTTATGTGAAGTTATTATTTCACCACTTCTTGCCAACTTTTTCATTAACACCTATATCATCCTACACTGACCACAGTTGCAGTTCAGGGCCAGGTTCTGAGGCTTGTCCTTAAAGGCATGAGCTTCAGTCATTGTTTCAGTGGTGGTCCCGTTGGCCCCAGCTCCCCTCAAGGCTGCACATTCACGGGGGTGCAAGTCATGACCACTGGCAAATCCATGTTGTGAGTGTCTTTCATTTTGTTTGTTTGACACAGAGTTTCACACTTGTTGCCCAGGGTGGAGTGTAATGGCATGATCTCGGCTCATCGCAACATCTGTCTCCCAGGTTCAAGCGATTCTCTTGCCTCAGCCTCCTGAGTAGCTGGGATTACAGGCATGCACCACCATGCCCAGCTAATTTTGTATTTTTAGTAGAAACGGGGTTTCTCCATGTTGGTCAGGCTAGTCTTGCATTCCCTACCTCAGGTGATCCCTCTGCCTTGGCTTCCCAAAGTGCTGGGATTACAGGCGTGAGCCACTGTGCCCGGTGCAAGTGTCTTTCTATTTATGCAGTGTGTGATAGTTTTCCTGTGTTTACTAGACATCAGATCCTGACTGCTTCCATAGGTTTGGCAGTTGAAATACCCTCAACCTCAATGTGTCCTGCTTTAAAAAGTTGTATGTTTGTGTTCACTTATGAAAACCACACTTGTGAACTAATTTACTTATTTTACATTCTTAAGAAAGCTGAGGGGAGGGTGTTATAACCACATCAAAGGCCCAAACAGTACCTTTGGTTTTCCTCTGAAGGCAGAGTCACCTCTGAAATGGATCAGGCTGCAATTCACTTTACTTTCTGCTTTTTAAATTCCTACTTTCAGTAATAGCCTTCCTAGTTTCTAGGAATGTAGAATGGAAATAAAGTCATAATTAAAGGCAGTAAGGAAGTTTGTTTGTTTGTTTGTTTGTTTTTAAATAGGAAACTGGCAGTTAACCCTTTAAAAAATGAACAGAGGCCAGGTGCAGTGGCTGCTCACACCTAGTACTTTTGGAGGCTGAGATGGGAGGATCACTTGAGGCCAGGAGCTTGAGACCAGCCTGGGCAACAAATGAGATTCCCCCACCTCTACAAAAAAATTTAAAATGTGCTGGGCATGATGGTGCACGCCTGTAGCCCTAGCTACTGGGGAAGCTAAGGTTGGGAGGATCACTTGAGCCCAAAGGCTGCAGTGAGCTATGATTATGCCGTTGCACTCCAGCCTGGGTGACAGGGCAAGACCCTGTTTTTCTAAAAAAAAAAAAATATATATATATATATATATATGAGATAGATACATACATACATACATACATAGACAGACTGCATGATTGCTACCTGGTGTTCCCTTTGGGTTTTCCCACAGTGGATCCATAAGCTGAGCAAGGACCTTGCCCACCAGGTGTAGCTATTCTTCCTCCCTGTGCTTGTGTAATACACTGAGCATATACATGCCTTCTTCCTCGAGTTAAGACATAAATGCCCAACAGATATGTGTTTTTCTCCTTTATGCCTCTGAACCGATTTCCTCATGTACAAAATGGTACCGATAATTGCTTTTCTCATAGAGTTGTTAGGTTTAAATGAAATGGTACATGTGAAGTGCTTAGCAGGGTATGTGGTTTGTAGTCAATGCACAGTCTGTATCAGCTATTGCTACAATTGGTGGTGTCATTGGTTTGCTAAGATTTCTTGGCCTGCTCTTTGGCCCTACCTGGGCCTTGACTCCTCAATACATGTAGAGATGCTCTTTGACTTAAGATGGGGTTATGTCCAAATAAGCCCATTGTAAATTGAAAATATAAATCAAAATGGATGGATGTATTTATTTATTTATTTATTTATTTATTCATTTATTTTTGAGATGGAGTTTTGCTCTTTGTTGCCTGGGCTGGAGTGCAATGGCACAATCTCTGCTCACCGCAACGTCCGCCTCCTGGGTTCAAGTGATTCTCCTGCCTCAGCCTCCCAAGTAGCTGGGATTACAGGCATTCACCACCACGCCTGGTTATTTTTCTATTTTTTTAGTGGAGATGGGGTTTCTCCATGTTGGTCAGGCTGGTCTCGAACTCCCGACCTCAGGTGATCTGCCCACCTCGGCCTCCCAAAGCGCTGGGATTACAGGTGTGAGCCACCGCGCCTGGCCCAAAATGCACTGAATACACCTAACCTGCTGAATATCATAGCTTAGCCTAGCTTACCTTAAACATGCTCAGAACATTTACATTAGCCTACAATTGGACAAGATCATGTAACCCAAAACCTATGTTATAATAAAGTATTGAGTATCTCATGTAACTTATTGATTACTGAAAGTGAAACACAGAATGGTGGTGTGGGTATTTGAAGTACTGCTGCTACTGAATGTGTGTGACTTTCCCACCACTGTAAAATCAAACATCGTAAGTCAGGGACCAGCTGTTTCCAGCATTCCTCCTTCACAGCGTTGGGAGGGGGTGGTGCCGGCATGAGAAGTAAGCTGAGGAACCTGTAGCAGTGGCATCCACGGCTCTACCAGCCAACAGGCCAAGACAGCTGCACACCAGAGGCCTTGGCCCAGCTTAAGAAATGGAACTTCTGGGGGCTGGGTGCAGTGGCTCACGCCTATAATCCCAGCACTTTGGAAGGCCGAGGCAGGTGGATCACCTGAGGTCGGGAGTTCAAGACCAGCCTGACCAACATGGAGAATCCCCATCTCTACTAAAAATAAAAAATTAGCCGGGCGTGGTGGTGCATGCCTGCAATCCCAGCTACTCGGGAGGCTGAGGCAGGAGAATTGCTTGAACCGGGAAGACAGAGATTGTGGTGAGCCAAGATCGTGCCATTGCACTCCAGCCTGGGTGATAAGAGTTAAACTCCATCTCAAAAAAAAAAGAAATGGAACTTCTGGCAAAAAGTGATTTGTTGAGCATTCTGAGGCTCAATACAAAGAAACTCAATTGTGTAGGTATGAACTTTGGAAAAAAACACCTAAAGAAGTAAAGTGAGGTTTTCTGTTGTGGTAGGGTTCAAAGCAAGTTGAAATGGTGGTGTTCAAATATCAAGAAAAACGTCTGGGGAGACAAGATTTATCTTTTTTTTTTTTTTTTTTTTTTTTTTTTCCTCTTTTTGAGATGGAGTTTCCCTCTTGTTGCCCAGGCTGCAGTGCAATGGTGCGATCTCGGCTCACTGCAACCTCCGCCTCCTGGGTTCAAGTGATTCTCCTGCCTCAGCCTCCCAAGTAGTTGGGATTACAGGGGTGCACCACTACACCCAGCTAATTTTGTATTTTTAGTAGAGACAGGGTTTCTCCATGTTGGTCAGGCTGGTTTTGAACTCCCGACCTCAGGTAATTCACCTGCTTCGGCTTCCCAAAGTGCTGGAATTACAGGCAAGAACCACCGCACCCAGCCCAAGATGTGTCATTTTAAAACCAAACAAAAAAAGCCTTTATGTCGAAGTTTGGATAAAAACCTATCCAACCTTGGCTACTTTTGTTGAACTCATTTAGGAAACTCACAGAATTGCCTGACAGGATTTTGTTGTTGCTTTTTTGTTTGGCGGAAGAGTCTCCCTTTGAATTGAATTCTCTTTGAGGAAGAGAGAAAAGGAATGAGAGTGAGGTGTGTCCCAGCTGATCCAGCAGGCCCCACGCCCCTCATATCCTTATAGGGGCTTGTGCCAGGCATTGGCCCAAACGTTTTAGGAGCTGGCAGCAAAGCAAATCCCTGAGTGACAGACATTTGTGGCCCCAGGATGAGGAGGGCCTCTCTCCCCTGCTGGGGCCCATGTATTTCCATGGCTGCAGCTTCAAGGCCTGGGTTTATTCCTCAGTTTACCGTTTAGTCTAGAACAGCACAGTGACTCCAGATACTTTGGGGACAGCTTTGGATTGGAGCTGGTGAGATGGGCTTTTTACCTGTACTGGTGTGGAGGCAGCCCACCAAAGGGCTTCCATTTCACTTTATTGTGAAACACCACGCTTTGGAAGGGACCCCAGAGTACATCAGAGTGTATGAGCCCCAGGAGGAGGCTGTGCCATGGTCAGGAAGGTGGCAGCCCGGTGAGCCACCCAGACACCAGCTCCCGCTCATCTCTTGCCTTCCCTCACCTCATTTGGATCAAAGGAGAAAAGCAACTCCACAAAAATCAACGCAACTAGAGATCAATTGCTATGGCAGACCCAGTTAGCCTGGTGAGTTTCTCAGGTGTCTCCACACCTCAGATAATTGAGAATTAGGCCTCAGAACTTGCACAGCCAAGCACTGCCTGAGGTTGGTCTGCAGTCTGCTTCCATAGAAGATGCCAGAAGTGGATAACCTGGTCCTGGGTGGTTTGCTGTAGGGGGTGATTTCCTCCATGGGGAAAACCAGAGAATCCACAGCCCTCTGCCTACAAGGAAAGTTCAGTGGGGAGGAGATTGTGCTGGTCCTCAGCTCTCGCCAGGATGGCAGTGTGGTGAGGTAGGCACACCACAGCAGCCTGGAGAGGAAACGGTGTTGAGCCTGAGCCCTTCTGACCTTGGAAGTTTGGGTTTTAATGTATGTGAAGTAGAGATGAGCCATGTGTCAGAGGCTGTTATCAGCCATTATGATAACAGTAGCCGGCATTTATGGAGGACTTGTGTTCCAGATCCTAAGGCAAGTGCTTTATGGGGATTTATTCATTTAGTGTTTAAAACAATCTTTTTCTTGTTTTGAAAATTTTTTGAGATAGGGTCTCGCTCTGTCATCCAGGCTGGAGTGCAGTGGCGTGATCTCTGCTTACTCCAGCCTTGACTTCCCGGGCTCAGGCAACCCATCCTCTTCAGCCTCCAGAGTAGCTGGGACCACAGGCACACACGACCAAGCCTGGCTAATTTTTGTATTTTTAGTAGAGACGTGGTTCTGCCCTGTAACCCAGGCTGGTCTTGACCTCCTGGGCTCAAGTGATCCACCCTCCTCGGCCTCCCAAAGTGCTGGGATTACAACAATCTTATAATGGACCCTAGAATTGCAGTTTGATAGATGAGGACATTGAGGCCTAAAGCAGTTAAGCAAAGTGCCCAGAGTCAAACAGCGAGTACAGTGGCGGTCGGGAGAGTGAATATTTAGAACAATCCAGGCCAACAACTCTAAACCCAGCTCTTATTCACCATGGGGAAGAGTAAATGAAATTAAATGAAATGATCTTCATAAAAGGCTTAATACAGGCAAGTAAGTGCTCACTCAGTTACAATGAGATATCCCTGTTTTCTGCGTATTTTATTGTCCTGCATTTTGTGCTAGGGGCCCTGATGTGGATTATTCCAGTCACATGCTAAAAATGTGCAGGGTTTTCAGTCTCTTTGTATTGCGGTGAAACTGCTGCGGATCTGCTTTTCCCACTGCCGGTCAGCCTGGGCCTGCTTCCATTTTCACTTTGAGTTTTCAAAGGTCAGGGGAGTCCTGATAGATCGCCCTCTTATCTCCTAAGTGTTTTAGAGTGGCTTATTCATTTAACAACTGAAAGCGATTTTTTTTTTTTTTTTTTAAGAAGAAACAATTACACATCTCCAGATGTCAGCATCTCCCTCCCAGGGCAGGTTTGGCCTGCTGAGTCCAGGCTGGCTGTTAAGAGAACAGGCGGGCCCAGGGCTAGCGCAGGGCCCGGCTCGGGACAGGCACTGAAAGAAACAGTGGTTTGTGAATTTCAGCAGGGGAGCTGTTTTGCAGTTCTGGAACTCAGAGCCAAAGCTTCCAATTCCTATCCTTTCTCCAGACAGGTCCCCTGCTCTTCCAGAGCACTGAGGGATCTTGGCCACAGTCAGGTGGCGCTTTCCCAGACAGCTTTTTTATAAGCCTGTGGAATGCCCTCTGCTGAGTCACCACGCTGATACCCAGGGCTGGGGTGTGTCTGTGAAGAACCCTGCTCTAGACATTCAGGGCCCGGTCCTGGGTCTGGGTGGGTGACTGACCTTAGGTCTAACCATAGGCTTCGAGCTTTTATCTTTCACTGAGTCTGTGCCAAGCACATTCCGTAAATGATCTCACTGACTTTTCAAGAAAGCGAAGAGAATCAGTATTGTTGTTCCCATTTTCACAGATAAATCTGTAAAATCACATAAGACTAGGACATATTTCCTAGGATTATCCTTGCGGATCAAAGTTGATATCAAATGGATGTCAGGAGCAAGGGTGCTTGCAGTGTCCATGATTTCTGTTGTTGGAGGAAGGGCAGGATTAGGGATGAGGAATGTGGGGTTTAGTAGGGTTAAGCGATTTGCCAGAGGCTGGGTGTGGTGGCTCATGCCTGTAATCCCAGCTACTTGGGAGGCTGAGGCAGGACAATCACTTGAACCCGGGAGGCGGAGTTCAAGTGAGCTAAGATCATGCCACTGCACTCCAGGCTGGGTGACAGAGTGAGACTCCATATATATATATGTGTGTGTGTGTGTGTATATATATATATTTGCCAGAGTTTTATATATATATTAGCCAGAGGTCAACAGGCTAGTCTTTAGTCCTTGGGCAGAAGCAAGATTTGAAATGGGTTGTGTGTTCTCACACCTCTCTTCCCTGGTCAGTGTAAAGAACCCTCTCCCCACCTACAGTGTTCTTAAGAAGCCACGGTTATCTTGGGTGTGATGCTCTTTGGAAGCTAGAAAGTTCCACCAGCAAGCATTTCCTCCTGGAGTCCTCAGCCTCCTTATCAGGCTCCCAGATGCAGACTGTCAGTGGGGTGGGCAGGGCTGTGGAGGGGAGAGATCCTGTCACAAGAGACACCCAACTTCCTCCCAGCTTTGGTTTACCTCAGGCCTGGCCTGAGGTTAAGTCCTCATTAGGTTATCTCCCGCCTAGCTGTAACTGGGTAAGTTGTTGGACTTCTCTAAGGTTCAGCTCCCTGTTCTGGAAAATGAAGACAAGGATTGCGCCTGTCCTGTAGAGACTTTGAGGATTAGCTGAGGCAATGCCCGCATGAGCCATTTAGCTTGATGCCACATAAGTGCCCAGGAGACATTATCCTGTGGTGATTAGTTAGATCTGTCACACACCCTTATGACCAGGAAGACCCCACCTGGTCATTCTTTTCCCCACAATCCTCTTCTCCCCTAGGACACCAATGCCTCTTCTTCCCTCAGAGTTATTGCAGTTACAATTATTCCAGAACTTTCTCACAGCATTCCTACCTCTCCCACCTCCCTCCATCCCCGGGCAAAAATGCTGTGGTGCAGCAGCCACTCAGCTCTGTGGGGTGGTGCGTGCAGGGGCGCATGACAAGCATGAGGTAAGTGCTGGATCACCATCCTCCCTGCCCCTCCTGCGGCTATGTGTCAGACACTGTGTGCCAAGCTCCCTTCAGCCACTATCTCACGTAAAGCTCAGACCCCACGATTTCCGCAGTCCTAGAGTAGTCTGGGTGTCCTCGTGGTGAGAACTGGCTGTCCTCCTGGGCCCTTGCTCCCACCCTCCTGACTTCTTGGTTCAGTGATATTTCTCAGATCAGGAGGGTGTGGCTAGGTCTGACTCAGGGGTGACCCAGAGGCACTTCACAGATCTGCGGCAGAAGGCGTCATTGCAAGCATGAGTGAATCCTGACTTTATTTATAAAAGGCAAAAGTCCACTCTTCTGTGCAGTTGTTGTGGGGCCCCAGAAGTGAGGGGAACTCCAGAGCACCGTTGAGGTGGGCGGTGGAGAGAGATTTCCAATGCAGGGCCTGGGCCGTCTCCTCGCAGCTTCTGCATTTTGCTGCTTTCATTTGTTGAAGCAAACAAGGGGCCGGGAGGCTCAATCAACCTGTGTAACTTTCACAGACTCCTCAGAAGAGTCAGCCTGTTCCCAGTAGCCTTTGGGGGCTGTGGCCTGTTTCTGACTTAAACTCAGCCTTAGATTCTAAATTCTTGACATGGTTCAGCGATGATGAAGGGGGGAAAACATTTACATGTTAGAATGAAAAGGTAACCAATTTTACATTCTATCTAAAGATTAATACAAGATGGGGATTATCGTTTTAGCTTTCGAAAAAAGTTGAGATGGGGGTCTCACCATCTTGCCCAGGCTGTTCTTGATTTCCTGGGCTCAAGCAATCCTCCTGCCTCGTCTTCCCAAAGTGCTGTGATTACAGGCGTGAGCCATCATGGCCAGCCAGTCTTTTAATAATAATAATAATAATAAAGCATCAGCATTGGAGCTCTGGATGTGGGAAATACAAAACAGTCCTGCTGGGTCATCACCTCACACCTGGACTCTTGGGAGAGCTACCCTGTGGATCATTACATCTTTTCAATTCCTTCCACTCCTCAATTTCCTCACCCCATTTGTGGTACTCGAGTAGCAGAGATGTCCTCTGGCTGGAAATCCAGAGGAGGAGGCGGGCACCCCGGACTATCCCTGGCTAAATGTCACCTCCTCTCCCCACCCCCTTTCCCGGTTCTCCAGATACACATGGGGATGTTTAACGACATTCTCCTTTTCCCTCTTCTCGGCCTTGGAAGCAGTGATATTAACTCACTCAGTCCTCACAACTTTCCATGAAGGAGATTACTGTAATCTGTCATTCCCACTGTACAGATGAGGAAACTGAGGCAAAATAAATTATTTGCCCAAAGCCGCACAGTAACTGCTAGAGCTGGGACAGGGACTCAAACCACCATGCCCTAATGCAACTCAAACAGAAAAAGGGCAGCTTGACTAAAAAGTCTCCTGTTTCCTCTCTCCCTTGCCCTAAAAACCCTGTGAACTCAGCCTCTGAAGATTTCAGCCCTTCTCTCAGGTGTGAGAATTTGACAAAAGAGGAAGAAAAATAACCTAAAAAGGGGGGAGGGCCAGGCACGCTGGCTCACACCTGTAATCCCAGCACTTTAGGAAGCCAAGGCGGGCAGATCATCTGAGGTCAGGAGTTTGAGACCAGCCTGGCCAACATGATGAAACCCCCTCTCCACTAAAAATTTAAAAAATTAGCTGGGTGTGATGGCGGATGCCTGTAATCCCATCTATTCAGGAGGCTGAGGCGGGAGAATCACTTGAACCTGGGAGGTAGAGGTTGCGGTGAGCCAAGATCACACCACTGCACTTCAGCCTGGGTGACAGAGTGAGACCCCATCTCAAAAAAACTGGGGAGGAGAATGAAGATTTCAGCCCAAGTGCTCAGGAGCAGGGGCCTCTGATAGAACTGGGCACTGGAGGTGAGCCACCCAGACGTCAATTATTAGGAGATCCACTCTGCTTCTGGCTTTCCCAGTGCTGACGAGTGGGATCCTTGTCAGGCAGCAGGGCAGCACTGAAGGAAGCAAAGCCCTTTCTTGGGGGCCTTACTCAGTGAGTGAAGCCATAGCTTGTGCAGTGGCTGGGTGGATCGCTCGAGGCTCCCTGGAATTGCAGCCTCCAGCTTTGAGCTGCTCCTGCTGGCAGCTTCACCGCCGGCCGATGGAGTCGGCTCATCATAATGGAAAAGTTTCGGAGACTGTGGGAAGGAGGGCATTCTTTGCGAGCTCTCTTGGCTTCACGCTTTAAAGAGGGCAGTGGGGGAAACCCACACACAACCTTTTTCTTCTCATCCGTTCTCAGAAACCCAGGGGGAAAAAAATGGGCTGAATGAGTAGCAGTTGTGGTTATGATGATTTTCATATGAATTGTCAAATCTTCTGTGTCCATTAACTATCCTTTGTGGTGAGGAAATCGATTGTGGAACTGAAATAAGAAACTCCACCTGACTATTAAGTGATAATTCAGTCCCCAGCCTCTTGGCTCTTTATCCAGTATTTAGGGGGAAAAATGCCTCTGTGGAAACAGATGCCTTGCTTTTTTTTGGGAAGACAGTCCATTTGAATGAACTAGAATGTTTTCCTGCCAGGAGTGGGTCTCCAGTGGATCCTTGTCAAGAGGTGGGGGAGGGGCAGAGTGACAGCTGCAGTTGGCCCCCTAAATGTCAGTGTTCCCTGTAGATTCTTGTCAAAGGGCTTACTTCGTACTGTGGTACAAGTCAGGGCTACAGAGAAAGGCCTGCCTTGCAGTCTGTTTGCCTAGCTGTGTCTTGCTTGCAGAAAGCCCCGAGTAGGGGTAGAAAAAAGGCAGAGACAGGCCGGGCGGTGACTCAGACCTGTAATCCCAGAACTTTGGGAGGCTGAGATGGGAAGATCACTTGAGCTCAGGAGTTTGAGACCAGTCCGGGCAACATAGCAAGACCTTACCTCTACTAAAAATACAAAAATAGCCAGGGCATGGTGGCACATGTCCCAGCTACTCAGGAGGCTGAGGTAGGAGGATTGCTTGAGCCCAGGAGTTCAAGGTGAACCATGCTCATAATACCACTGCACTCCAGCATGGGGTCCCTGTCTCCAAAAACAAATAAAAATTTTTTTAAAAGGCAGCAGCATCAGCGAAGCCTTGGTTGGCTCAGCCTCAGGGTAGACCGCATTATCCATCCCTGACAAGCTCAGAGGTGGGCACACAAACCCAGGTGCTACGTAAAGGCCAAGACAGTGAATCATCCACTCAGAGCCCACTTCACCTCCCACCCCTGGTCCTTATCAGGGGTTGTCGTCCCACAGACACTTACTGGGTACCTCCTGGGTCCCAGGCAGTCCTGGCTCTCATGGAGCTTCTAGTCCAGCAGGGAAAACAGATGTCAGAGATTACAAAAAGAATGTGGGCTGGGCGTGGTGGCTCATGCCTGTAATCCCAGCACTTTGGGAGGCCGACACGGGCAGATTATGAGGTTAGGAGATCAAGACCACCCTGGCTAACATGGTGAAACCCCATCTCCACTAAAAATACAAAAAATTAGCCGGGTGTGGCAGCACGCACCCGTAGTCCCAGCTACTCAGGAGGCAGGAGAGTTGCTTGAACCCAGGAGGCAGAGGGTGCAGTGAGCCGAGATCGTGCCACTGCATTCCAGCCTGGGCGACAGAACGAGACTCCATCTCAAAAAAAAAAAAAAACAAAAAAAGAAATGTGATGATTAATGGGATCACACACAAGGAAAGAATAGTCTTGGGAAAGAGCGAGGCTTGAATCCCAGCTCAGGCTGTGAGCTCAGGCCAATCACTCTGCTTCCATGTCTTGGTTTCATCATTTATAAAGTGGCTGTTGCAAGACTTAATGGCCCATGTATGTTGAGTACTTGGCGTGTGGCAGGTACTGGATTGGTATTTGTTCAAATGCACATGAATAAGTCATGGCACATCTCTATTCAACAAATATTTATTGAGCACCTGCTGTATCCCAGGTACTGTGCTAGATACTAAGAATATAGCAATGAATAAAACAGACAAAAGCCCTGCCCTCATGGAGATTACATAGTATTTGGGAAGATAGGCAATAAAATAGAATGAATCATATATTTGATGATTAGTATTATGGAGAAGTTATTGCAGATAATCTGATTAGGGAGAGCTGGAAGTGGGCAAATACAGGTCAGAGATTTGGGAAAAGCCCTGAAGGTCGTGAGGGACCTAACCATGCAGATACCAGGGGAAAGGAACACTTCAGGAAAAGTAACAGTAAGTTCAAAGGCCCTGTGGCTAGCATGTTTGGAACAGCAAGGAGGCAGCTAGTGTGGTGTGGCCAGAGAGCCTGGGAGTATAGGAGATAATATAGGGCTTGGAAGCTCATTTAAAGATTTTTTTTAATTTATTTAATTTTGTGGGTATATAGCAGGTATATTTATTTATGAGGTACATGAGATATTTTGATACAGGCATACAATGAATAATCACACATCAGGGCAAATGGGGTATCAATTTAAAGACTTAAGAGTGTAGTCCAGGGTGGAGGTGGATGGCCTAGCGTTTTGTTTGTTTTTGAGTGGAGTTTCGCTCTTATTGCCTAGGCTGGAGTGCAATGGTGCGATCTCGGCCCACTGCAACTTCCACCTCCTACCTCCCAGGTTCAAGAGATTCTCCTGCCTCAGCCTCTCGAGTAGCTGGGATTACAGGCACCCGCCACCACGCCCAGCTAATTTTTGTATTTTTAGTAGAGACGGGGTTTCACCATGTTAGTCAGGCTGGTCTCAAACTCCTGACAGGTGATCGGCCCGCCTCGGCCTCCCAAAGAGCTCTCCAAAGGGTTCACAGGAGTGAGCCTGGCCTTTAGTGGGTTCTTACTGAAGCCAGACTGAACTGGGAAATGTCCAGATTCATACAAATAATGATTTGGAAAGTGAGACTACCCTTTAAGAAGACCATATTCTGATCATAATCATAAATCTGACAAATTAATTTATGGAGATAACAGGAAAACAATTTGAAATCAGAATATCCAGGGAAGGCCAGGCACAGTAGCTCACACCTGAAATCCCAGCACTTTGGGAGGCTGAGGCAGGAGAATCACTTGAACCTGGGAGGTGGAGGTTGCAGTGAGCTGAGATGGCGCCACTGCACTCCAGCCTGGGCAACAGAGCGAGACTCTGTCTAAAAAAAAAAAGAAAAAAGAATATCCAGGAAAATCGCGAGGACACAGCTGTGGTAATCAGTTTGAAAGCCCCCAGTATGGAATGTTTACTGTGTATCTTGTAGCATATTAGCATATTTAGTCTTCATAACAACCTGATAGAGATGGGTACTGTGGGCTCCATTTTACAGATGAGAAAACCTCAACACACACAGAGGGGTTCGGTAACTTGTCCAAGATGATCCAGAGGTACATGTTCTGTCCCCAAAGCCTCTACTCTTGGCCACGACTCCATAAAATACTTGTAAACAGCTTCCTTCCCTTGTACAGTTTAAATGATTTTGTCTTTTTGCATACATTCAACTTTCTCATAAACTTGAGGTTCACCAAGGGGAGATTATTATTTCCCCCACAGATAATAGCTGCCAAAATACAGTCCGAATCCCTGAGGGTTCCCAGATGGCTGGGCACACCCAAGCTGCAGAGGCTGTCTGGAATGATTAGGGCAGAGGAAGGTGCTAATCTATCAAGGAGCGCAGCTTTGCAGCTGATGTGATTTCGTTTATCTACCCTCCTCGGTTCTTTGTCTCTTTATCCTCCTGTCTCCCTCCCGGCCTGGCTAACAGGCCTGATGTATCGGCATCTCAATCACTTGTGCCTCCCCAGGAGCTCAAGGCCTGGCCTTGGGCCCTGAGGCCTCCTGGAGTAAATCAGTAGATTGAGGGGAGGGGGTGCCGGGGAGGCATCAAAAGAGAATGGGGTCCTCTGGCTTCAAGCTACCTAAACTCTGCTGCTTAAAATGCTGCTGTAAGGGAAAACTGGAGGCACAGGGTCCTTCTCCAGCCCTAGAAATAACCTCTCTGAAACCCGTCGAGTGACCCAACCCCAATCAGAAAGAATTTTTTGTCTTAAAAGGTTCATTAAAGAGTCCTGTGTTTTCTGCCCTGTGCCTTCCGGAGGTAGAAGACAAGTGTGAATTCTGTACACTTCTACAACAAGAGCAAAGGAAGGGGAAAATTTCCATATTTTCTCAGCTATTTCAAAACTTTTTTTTACCTTTCATATGAAGTGACTGTTCCAAATGACCTCTTCTTTCCAGGGAAAAAGACTCTATTTTAATACTTTTTCTCCCCACCTCTTTCTCCAGCCCTCTTTTTTCTATTTTTAATCTCCCTCTCCTGACAAGAATTTCCACGGACTTCCCACTTGGCCTCTACCCTTCTCTTCCTTGCAGAGGTGTCCCCACCAGCCTGCGCCCGATGTCAACGATGGCTGTTCCCCCCAGCACCCAGCAGCATCTCTCCCCGTCTGGCGCCCAGCCTGCTTCTGAGTGTGGGCAGCAGGGAAGCTAGGCGCTGTGCTTGCCCAGACCACACAGCTGTCTCTGTTTAGGGTTTTGCTGCCTGAAAGTTTGTTTCAAGGAGGAACAGGCTCCGCTCTGCCTTCCCAGCTTGGTCTCCTTACCTGGGGCACAAAGACTGTTCAATTAGCTAGTGCTGACCTCCTGCAGCTAATTAGTGCCTCTAGCATGGATCAGAAAAAGCTCTGCAAAGTGGCAATTAGTGATGGATCGCTTGTTGCTACTTCATAGGAGTGGTGTCAGCAGGATTCATGGCTTGTGGCTTAAAAGCCAGAAGGAGATCCCCAATCAGGTCCTGGATGGCTCCGATAGGCAAATCCTCTTAGGAAGGTGGGATCACAGGCACCAATTCCTTTTGATCTCCCCCCGCTCCCCTTCCTGTGGGGCTTATTGAACAAAGGCTAATTCAGTATTGGGGAGGTAGCAGTTTATTGTGGGGTTCAAGATCCTTGTCATCTCTGATGATAACAGAGAGAACCCTTTTATTGAACTCTTGCTATGTGTCAGGCATTGAGTTTAGTGCTTTATGTGATATGTGCATAACCACTACAGAGAAGAAACCATATGCACTTTACAGATGAAGAAACTGAGGTCTAGAGGTTAAGCACTTATCAAGGGTTGTGGTCAGATATTTGGCTGATGGCATTCATTTCTTTTCTAGAAATGTCTTGAGCATCTATGTGGCTGACATTTTTTAGGCAATCCCTGCCATGCAGAGCTTGCATTTTAGAGGGGGTGGGGGCACCAGATACTGAGCAAGTAAGCAAATTAATAAACACAGCAATCTCTGTATAAGTGCTTCAGGGAAACTAAAAGGGCCCTCTGCTGTGGCTGAGCCGGGATTCCCAGTCTCTGAGGTTAAGCAGGAGCAGGTAGCATTACCCTGTAAGCTGGGAGTCGCAACAGGCAATTAGTTACCTGACTGTCCCAGTGCTTGGCATTGCCTGGTAGCCCTGCCTTTTCATAAGGAAAAGATTCTGCACGAAACACTTTGCCTAGGTTTTATGAGAGGCAGAGCCAGAGCTGGCATCCAAGGTGTTCCCACAATGCTGGACTTTGAGGCACGGGAGAGGTTTTATGAGAGGCAGAGCCAAAGCTGGCCACCGAGGTGTTCCCACAATGCTGGGTTTTGAGGCACAGGAGAGAATTGCATATCTCCTCTGGGCGGTAGAACCAGCCCTGGTGCCTCCCTTGCCCAGCCTCACCCCGGGTGTGAGTAGTTAGTCTTGTTATCAGTGAGAGTAACCCAGGAATCTCCCTAATGGGGAAATCCCAGGTAATTTACCGTGGCTCTGATATTCTGGTTACAGCCTCTGCTCTAGAAAGGCCAGGGAGGGGAGAATCTAAAAGTTCTCCATTTCTCGCTTGAGATGGGATCCCCCCATGCTTTCCTTAGGCCTCCTTGAGTAAGGTGTCTGCAAATAGCTTCTCAGCATGACTTCACCCGGAAGCTCATCTGAGTGACTCACAGCTTGCTTTAGGCACCTCCTCCGGGGAGAAGCTCCTACCCCTGCCCCCACCCCAACAGGGGAGGGGAGGGGAGAAGGGAAAACCCCTAAATGAGCCACGGAGAAGGCCTTGCCAGAGCACTGTGGAAAATACCTGCAGCCCAGCTCGGCCCTGTTCAGGTGCCCTGGGACGGATGGTTTCTCTAGTCTCCTGAGAGGGATCAAGCTGACAATTCAAATATGGGGGAGCGATGGCCCCGGAAACTGTGTAGGTCTTAAAAAGAAATATATATCCAAACACACTGACCTGAAAAGATGTCCACAAAATAGAGGATTCAGCATTAGGTGAAAAATAATTTCATTATGATCCTGTTTTTAAAATTCAGTTTGTGATTTTAAAAAATTGATAGGTTAGTACATGTATTTGTACATGTACTATTTGTACTAAAAGCCTATTTGAAGAAAAATTATACTATATTAATAATAATTATCTCCAGAAGGTAGTATTAAAATAAACTTTATTCATTATTCCTTTCTAATTTTTAAAAAATAACCATAATTATCTTTATAATAAGAAAAAAGGTGGGCCAGGTACAGTGGTTCATGCCTATAATCCCAGCACTTTGCAAGGCCAAGGCAGATTGCTTGAGCCCAGGATTTCGAGACCAGCCTGAGCAACATGGTGAGACCTTGTCTCTACAAAACATTTTTAGAAACTTAGCCAAGTGTAGTAGTGAATCCCTATGGTCCCAGCTACTTGGGAGGCTGAGGCAGGAGGATTGCTTGAGCCCAGGAGTTTAACGCTGCAGTGACCTGGGAGGCAGAGGCTGCAGTGAGCCAAGGTCACGCCACTGCACTCCAGCCTGGGCAACAGGGAGACTCTGTCTCAAAAAAAAAAAAAAAAAAAATGCTGCAATGAGCCATGATCATGCCACTTCCCTTCTGCCTGGGTAATAGAGCAAGACCCTGTCTCAAAAAGAAAGGGTTGTTTTTTGTTTTGTTTTGTCTTCAAAAAGATAAAAAGAAAAATCCTCATGCACCAAACCCAGGTGTCCTAATTGTGTCCATATTATTAAATGCCTAACTTCTCAATGATGGACCATTAAATGCAGGAAGTGACTGAGATGGACTTGACATTCACTCAGCAAACTGCTACCTCCCTAGCCACCGGAGGACCAAACCACTGTGACAGAGTGTCTCCCTTCACTGGCTCCCAGCACGATGAAGGGGGTAGTATGTTTTGCAGGGTGTTTGGAGTTTTGGGGGGAGGTTAGGGGGCTTTTTGAGACAGAGTCTCCTTCTGTCACCCAGGCCGGAGTACAGTGGTGTGATCATGACTCACTGCAGCCCTGACCTCACAGGTTCTAAAGATTCTCCCACCTCAGCCTCCCAAGAAGCTGGGACCATTACACCTGGTTGATTTTATTTAATTATTTATTTATTATGGTTTTTGTTTTTTGGTTTTTTTAAAAACGGAGTTTCACTCTTGTTGCCCAGGCTAGAGTGCAATGGCACGATCTCAGCTCACCGCAACCTCCACCTCCCAGGTTCAAGCGATTCTCCTGCTTCAGCCTCCCAAGTAGCTGAGATTACAGGCATGCGCCAGCACACCCGGCTAATTTTTTTTGTATTTTTTAGTAGAGACGGGGTTTCTCCATGTTGGTCAGGCTGGTCTCGAACTCCCGACCTCAGGTGATCCACCCTCCTTGGCCTCCTGAAGTGCTGCAATTACAGGCATGAGCCACCGTGCCCGGCCTGTTATGTATGGTTTTTTTTTTTTTTTTTTCCCCCCAAGAGACAGAGTCCCACTATGTTGCCCAAACTGGTCTCAGTGATCCTCCCACCTTGGCCTCCCAAAGTTCTGAGATTACAAGTGGGAGCCACTATGCCCCCTGACCAACCACCGCCCCCTACCCAAGGCCAAGGGCTCAATAAATACTTTGCAAACAAATGGATATGTAAATGAGTAGATACCAAGTGGTCTGTGAGAGAAGGCTGCAGTCTGTAGTGGGGCTTCCAAAGGGAGAGGTCCCTTACTGGGGATTAGGATAGGCCTCGTGATGGTGCTTCTGGGATATTCCTTTTCTTTAGGATTTAAATGTCTCATTTAAGAACATTTTTTTTTTTTTTTAAAGACAGAGTCTCCCTCTGTTGCCCAGGCTGGAGTGCAGTGGTGCAATCTCAGCTCACTGCAGCCTCCGCCTCCCAGGTTCAAGTGCTTCTCATGCCTCAGCCTCCCGAGTAGCTGGCACTACGGGCGTGCACCACTATGCCCTGCTAACTTTTTGTATTTTTAGTAGAGATGGGGTTTCACCACGTTGGCCAGGCTGGTCTTGAACTCCTGACCTCAAATGATCCACCCTCCTCGGCCTCCCCAAGTGCTGGGATTACAGGCATGAGCCACCACTCCCGGCATAAGAACAATTTTAGATTTACATGAAGGTTGCAAGAGTATTACAGAAACTTTCCAGATACCCCACACTGTTTCCCCTATTAACATTATTAACTAAAGTTCATACTTCTTTAGGATTTCCTTAGTTTTTACCTAATGTCCTTTTTCTGTCTCAGAATCCCATGCCATATTTAGTTGTTATATGTCCTTAGATTCTTCTTGACTGTGACAAGACTTTCTTTGTTCTTGGTGAGCTTGGCAGTTTGGAGGAGAGCTGATCAGATAATTTGCAGAGTGTCTTTCAGTCTAGTGTTTTTCTCATGACTAGTGTGGGGTTATAGGGTTTTTTGGGGGGAAGTCCACGGAGGTAAAATGGCATACTCATCATATCAAGAATACACACTATCGGCCTGGTGCGGGGCTCACCCGTCTCTACTAAAAATACAAAAAATTAGCTGGGCACGGTGGCATGCACCTGTAATCCCAGTTGCTTGGGAGGCTGAGGCAGGAGAATCGCTTGAACCCAGGAGGCGGAGTTTGCAGTGAACTGAGATCGCGCCATTGCACTCCAGCCTGGGCGACTGAGTGAAACTTCGTCTCAGAAAGAAGAAGAAGAAGAAGAATACACACTATCAACATGACTTGTCACTGATGATGTTAACCTTAACCACCCAATAATGTTTCTCTGCTTTCTCTACTGTCAAGTATTATTCCCCACTCCTGCCCCTCAGGCCATTTCCACACTGTAGTCTTTAGAGTGAAGTCACTGTATACATTCCACAGCTAAGGGATGGGAAGTTATGCTCTACCTCCTGCGGGGGGAGGGCGGCATCTGTTAATAATAGGTTAATTGGAAGATTGATTGGTTTATTCTCCCCTAGTGATTTTTTCAATCATTTAGTATGGATATATGGGTATTTATGTTATACTTTGGGTCATTATGCAATGTTGTGTTATTTATTTTGTTATGCAAGTTGTTCCGGCTTTGCCCATTGAGACCCTTTTCAGTTGGCTCCCATCTCATCATTTTAGGATTCTTTGAGCACTCTTACTTTCTGGTACCACAAGATGCTCCAAGCTCATTTTCTGTATTCCATGCCCCGTTCCTAAAATCAGTTTCTCGAAGGAGCTCTGGTTCCTTTTATTGAAGAATGCTATTAGAATCTAGGATCTGCTGTGTGTGGTGGCTCATGCCTGTAATCCCAGCACTTTGGGAGGCCAAGGTGGGAGGATTGCCTGAAGCCAGGAGTTCAAGACCAGCATAGGCAACAAAGTGAGACCCTGTCTCTACAAAAAAGAAAAAGAAAAAAAGAAACCAGAATCTGGGCACTGGATATACTCATTGTTACTGGAGTGTCTGGGACATTCCTTTTGAAAGAAGGTTTTCAGAAACTAGGGAAAGAATTTGCAGATCATACCGAGATTTGATGATGGAAATAAGAGGAAAAGGACTGGAAGAGGCACTCTAAGCCTCTTGTCATATCAACAACTTCAGGCAGACACCATGGAAGGTCCTGTGGTGTCTGCCTGGTGGGAGGGGTATTATAAACGTCAAGTAAATGGCCACAGATGCTTTAGGAAGGGGCCATCAGCATTTAGGGACTGTAAGGGGGCAACTCTCCCCATCGTCAACTTACCAGAACCTTCCCTGTCCACGCCCTTGTTCCAGGTACCATTTTTGAGTCCATCCTGTGTTCCAGGCACTGCCCTAGGCTCTCACACAACCCTCAGGGCTCCCTGAAAGTTATTGTAGGTATTGTTGGCCCCGTCTTACTGCAGAAAGGCTGAGGACTTGTCTGGGTCAGTGACTAACCCCTCATTCAAACCCCTGTACAACCCTCAAATTCTCCCTCACTGAGCTGACTGCCGCTTAGTGTGATTTGGGAACTTGTTAGCTTCAAAATGCAACGTTCCCCCTTTGATAGAGATGTGGATGTCAGTGCAGGCAAAGACTGTGGTGTCCCCAAGGTCACCAGTTCCCCTTCTCTGCCTTCTCTGATCTGAGCAGTCATCACAGGGAACCGTAAAGAGGCAGGGTGTGTTCGCACGTGCTTGTGCGAGAGCTCAGTGCGTATGCCTCCTCCCACCCTACAGGCTTTCCGGGAACTTCAACAGAGAACTCTTGCCCATTGCCTGGCAGGTAGCTGTATCCGACTAGGGGCCCTGCTGCTGAGAACTGAACAACAGTGAGCTTCAGAAGAGAGGAATGTGAACATATCTAGAGGAGCCATAGGAAAGTGGCTGGCAAAACTGAAACCAGTGGCGAGAACTGGGTAGACATTTAAATGCCCGTTCCAAAGATAGCTAATGCCATAAGAAAATGCTGTTTGGTGTAATAAGTGAAATGAAATAACACTGTAGGTTTAAAAATAAATAAATTGATACCTGTTTATTTAACAGGTATCAATACTTCTCTCTAAGTGATGGGATTGTGGGTAATTTTTATTTTCTACCTTGCATTTGACTGTATTTTTTATATTTTTCTGTAGAAAACATGCATTAATTATTCTTAAAGTGCTAAAGTAATTTAATGTGAAACTAGTGAGAGAGCTTCATCCTTAAGGGTCATCCTAACTTCGTGTTCAATGTACTTCCATTTTATATTTTTATGTGCCTCTTCCACGGCCTTTGTGGTTGCACTTCTTTTAAGGAAACCCATTCTAGCATAGAAGTCACTGCCAATTTGGTAGCAAAGAATAAATGATTTCCTTAAAGAGTGATCACTTAATGAGATACCACTTTCCTTCTTTCTTTTCTTCCCCCCGCCGCCCCCGAGACGGAGTCTTGCTCTGTTGCCCAGGCTGGAGTGCGGTGGTGGATCTTGGCTCACTGCAACCTCCGCCATGCCAGGTTTAAGCAATTCTCCTGCCTCAGCCTCCCGAGTAGCTGGGATCACAGGTGCCTGCCACCACACCCAGCTAATTTTTGTATTTTTAGTAGAGATGTGGTTTCACCATGTTGGCCAGGCTGGTCTCGAACTCCTGACCTAAAGTGATCTGCCCACCTCGGCCTCCCAAAGTCCTGGGATTACAGGCATGAGCCACTGCACCTGGCCCCTGAGACACCACTTTCTTAGGAGGACTATAACCAAAGAGACAGATAATAAGTGTTGGTGAGGATGTAGAGAAATTGGAGCCTTCATATACCACTGGTAGGAACACAAAATGGTGAAGTCACTGTGGAAAACAAGCATGGTGGTTCCTCAAAAAGTCAAACATAGGCTGGGCGTGGTGGCACATGCCTGTAATCTCAGCATTTTGGGAGACTGAAGCAGGCGATCACCTGAGGTCAGGAGGTCGAGACCAGCCTGGCCAACATGGTGAAATCTCTACTAAAAATATAAAAACTATCTGGGTGTGGTAGTGGGCACCTGTAATTCCAACTACTCTGGAGGCTGAGGCAGGAGAATTACCTGAACCCAGGAAGCAGAGGTTGCAGTGAGCCAAGATCGTGCTACTGCACTCCATCCTGGGTGACAGAGCAAGATCCTGTCTCAAAGAAGAAAAAAAAAAGTCAAACATAGAGGCTGAGGAGGGAGTATCGCTTGAGCCCAGGAGGTTAAGGCTGTGGTGAGCCAAGATTACACCACTGCACTCTGGCCTGGGCAACAAAGTGAGTCCTTGTCTCAAAAAACAAAAAAAACAAAAAAGTAGGCCGAGTGTAGTGGCTCACGCCTGTAATCCCAGCACTTTGGGAGGCCGAGGCAGGCAGATGGCCTGAGGTCAGGAGTTTGAGACCAGACTGGCCAACATTGCAAAACCCCATCTCTACTTAAAATACAAAAATTAGGCCGGGCGCGGTGGCTCAAGCCTGTAATCCCAGCACTTTGGGAGGCCGAGGCGGGCGGATCACAAGGTCAGGAGATCAAGACCATCCTGGCTAACACCGTGAAACCCCGTCTCTACTAAAAAAATACAAAAAACTAGCCGGGCGAGGTGGCGGGCGCCTGTAGTCCCAGCTACTCGGGAGGCTGAGGCAGGAGAATGGCGTGAACCGGGGGGGCGGAGCTTGCAGTGAGCCGAGATCGCGCCACTGCACTCCAGCCTGGGGCACAGAGCAACACTCCGTCTCAAAAATAAAATAAAATAAAATAAAATACAAAAATTAGCCAGCTATGGTGGCATGTGCCTGTCATCCCAGATATTCAGGTGACTGAGGCAGGAGAATTGCTTGAACCCGGGAGGCAGAGGTTGCAGTGAGCCAAGATGGTGCCATTGCACTCCAGCCTGGGAAACAAAAGCAAAGCTCCATCTCAGAAAAGAAAAAAAAGGAAGAAAAAAAAAAGTTACGATTACCACACAACCCAGCAATTCCACTCATATACACCAAGATAAATGAAAATGAATGTTCACACAAAAACTTGTACGTGACTAGCAGCATTGTTTATGATAGCCAAAAGGTAGAAACAATCCAAATATTCATCAATAATTGAATAAACACAATGTGGTATATCCATGCTATAGAATATCATTCACCCACAAAAAGGAGTGTAGTGCTGATACATGCTACAACATGCATGGACCTTAAAAACATTATGCCACGTAAAAGAAGCCAGACACAAAAAGCCACATCTTGTGGGATTCCATTTATGTGAAATGTCCGGGAAAGGCAAATTCGTAGAGACAGAAGATAGCTTAGTGCTTTCTAAGAACAGAGGGAAATGGATAATGGGGAGAGACTGATGACTTCCAATGGGTACAGTTTTTTTTTTTTTTTTTGAGACAGAGTCTCACTCTGTCACCTAGGCTGGAGTGCAGTGGTGCAATCTGGGCTCACTGCAACCTATGCTTCCTGGGTTCAAGTGATTCTCCTGCCTCAGTCTCCCTAGTAGCTGGGATTACAGGTGTGTGCCACCATACCCGACTATTTTTTGTATTTTTAGTAGACATGGGATTTCACCATGTTGGTGGCCAGGCTGGTCTCTAACTCTTTTTTTTTTTTTTTTTGGAAATGGAGTCTCTCAGGCTGCAGTGCAGTGGTGCCATCTTGGCTCACTGCAACCTCCACCTCCTGGGTTCAAGCGATTCTCCTGCCTCAGGACAGTCGCTGGGACTGCAGGCGCACACCACCACACCATGCTAATTTTTGTATTTTTAGTAGAGATGGGGTTTCGCCATGTTGGTCAGCCTGGTCACCAACTCCTGACCTGAAGTGATCCACCTGCCTCGGCTTCCCAAAGTGCTGGGATAACAGGTGTGAGCTGCCATACCCATACCATACCAAACATTTTCTTTTTGGGGTGATGAAAATGTTCTGAAATTAAATAGTGGTTATGGTTTCATAACTCTGATATACTAAAAATGGCAAATGAAATGTTTTAAAAGGGTAAATTTTATAGTATGTGAATTACATCTCATTTTTTAAAAACAGCCTATTTGGACTCATGAACGCTGAGCCCAGTTTCTCTATACTGGAGTTGTGAGGAGCATGGTCCTGCTCTGTGGCCTTGGGCAAGTTGCTTAACTTCTTAGGTTATTGTCCATGTTTTATGGTAAAGTGGTGATACCATCAGGTCACAGAGTCCTTAGGCAGTTTGTACTGACCCTGCCTGGAGTCTGCGCTTGTTCATTGCTCCTTAAGGAGGCAGCTTCCTCATTTGTGTGATGGGATCTTGGTTTTGCTTTCTATTCCCATAGGAGAGCTCCTCTTAAAACAGCCCTTCCAGGAGACTGGGCTCTGGATCAAGGAGGGGCAGTGGTGGCCCATCCTGCCAAGTCATTCCCAATGTTTGTTTGAGGCAATAAAAGCCAAATAGGTAGTGGCTTCCTCTTTTTTGCTTTTTTGTGTTTGTTTGTTTTTGTGGTTTTTGTTTTGTTTTTTTAATATGGACTCTCACTCTTTCACCCGGGGTTGGATAGTAGTGCGATCTCGGCTCACTGCAGTCTCTGCCTCCCAGGCTCAAGCGATCCTCCCACCTCAGCCTCCCAAGCAGCTGGGACTACAGGCGCGCACAACACCCAGCTAATTTTTCGTATTTTTGGTAGAGACGGGGTTTCACCATGTTGCCCAGACTGCTCTCAAACTCCTGAGCTCAGGCAATCCACCCGCCTCGGTTTCCCCAAGTGCTGGGATTACAGTGGCTTCTTCTGTAGTGGCTTCTTCTAAAACCTAGAGTTAATTGAAATGTCAGGGGACTTCTAAGCTCAAAGCACTCATGTAACACAGGTTCTTATTTTTCAGATACTTTCTTCTTTCTCCTTTTCTCTGCCCACCCCACCAGCCCTTTCTTTTTATTTTATTTGTTTTTTTTTTTTTTTTTTTTTGAGATGGAGTCTGGCTCTGTCGCCCAGGCTGGAGTGCTGTGGCCGGATCTCAGCTCACTGCAAGCTCCGCCTCCCGGGTTTACGCCATTCTCCTGCCTCAGCCTCCGGAGTAGCTGGGACTACAGGAGCCCGCCACCTCGCCCGGCTAGTTTTTTGTATTTTTTAGTAGAGACGGGGTTTCACCGTGTTAGCCAGGATGGTCTCGATCTCCCGACCTCGTGATCCGCCCGTCTCGGCCTCCCAAAGTGCTGGGATTACAAGCTTGAGCCACCGCGCCCGGCCTGTTTATTTTTTTTGAGATGGAGTTTCGCTGTTGTTACCCAGGCTAGAGTGCAATGGCACGATCTCCGCTCACCACAACCTCTGCCTCCCGGGTTCAAGCGATTCTCCTGCCTCAGCCTCCTGAGTAGCTGGGATTACAGGCGTGTGCCACCACGCCCGGCTAATTTTGTATTTTTAGTAGAGAAAGAGTTTCTCCATGTTGTTCAGGCTGATCTCGAACTCCTGACCTCAGGTGATCTGCCCACCTTGGCTTCCCAAAGTGCTGGGATTACAGGCATGAGCCACCGCACCCGGCTAGCCCTTTCTTTTTAAGGGAAGGGAAGAGGCAAGCTAGAACCCAAGAGGGTGGGCTCTGCAGTCTGCAAGCCCCAGTGGAGTCTGAGCTGTTGTTTACAGCCGGCGACTTCAGCCATAACAGTGGCGGGGTCTTGCAGCATGACAGTTTAATGCTTTGCTCCCCCGGCCGGCTTTTGGCCCAGGACCAGAGCCAGAGCTGGAGACCAGGCTGACAAGCCCACTCTTTCCCTTTTGCTCTAACACGTCAGAGCAGTCAGCCTCTGCCCTCTGCCCTCCCTGATGGCCACCTCCTCATTAGCTGAGCAATTGGAGGAGACGGGTGTCACGAATACATTGCTTTTCCTTTAACTTGTAATGCCATCTGAAGTCAGAACTATTATTCTAGTTTGTTTTAATACTGAGAATATCTCAGTATCTCAGTTTTTACTGCATACCTCAAGTTTAGATTTAAAGCTAAAATAAATCCACATTCTCTGAACATGGATTTTTTTTATACTTATTAAGCACCTACCATGTTCTTGGAACTGTGTGAACTGCAGAGATGATAGCAAGAAGGAAATATGAAGAAAAATATAGTTTTTGCCCTTCCTTAGCCAAAAGCCTCATTAAAAAAGATTACCACTATCTCAAATCATTCCTTCCTCAAGCCTGAGAACTAGAGGAGAGGGGCAGAGTTCAGTGGTGATTAGAGACAGTGGTGCCTTCTGTCTTTTGTGTGCCCAGTATCCAGAAAGGGGTACACTGGACTTGGTGACCCATGCCTGTAATCTCAACACTTTGGGATGCTGAGGTGGGAGGATCGCTTGAGGTTAGGAGTTTGAGACCAGCCTGGGTAGCAGGACAAGACCCCATTGCTATGAAAATTAAAATTAGGCTGGGCATGGTGACCTGCTCCTATAATCCCAGCACTTTGGGAGGCTGAAGCAAGAGGACTGCATGAGTCCAGGAGTTGAGTCCAGGGCAATATAGTGAGATCTCATCTCTACAAAAAAATAAACAAAATTAACTGGGTATGGTGGCATATACTTGTAGTTTTCAGCTACTCAGGAGGCTGAGCCCAGAAGTCAAGGCTGCAGTGAGCAGATTGTGCCAAAGCACTCCAGCTTGGGCAACAGAGCAAGACCCTAACTCAAAATAAACAAAAACAGAAAGAAGAGCATGATCCTCCTAGTCTCTTCTGAACCACTCAGGATGGACACAAACACAGCATACCCTGAAGTTGTACGTGAGGCCCTGGACTCCTGGATTTAAGAGGGTAGTGAACAGGCTGAGACTGGAGCTGGGTTTACAGGGTGTAGACACAGTACCAGAGAATGGAAGCTGCAAAAAGACAGAAATAAGGAGAACTTTCTAGTAGTTTTCTTCACCCTCTGGCAGTTGGCTTGAGGGGTGGACAGTCAGATCTTGCTGGAGGCAACATAATGTTACAGCTCTGATGTAACTGGAGGCATGCTGGCGGTTCAGCAATTTGAGTAATGAGCCTGATGCCAGGGCGCTGGAGATCCTGTCCTCTGTGCTCCAATCCCCCAGGCCTGCTGCCTGCAAGGCCCAAGCTGCAAAGCCGGGGCGATGGTTCCCAGAGCTAGAGCATGGGCCACCCAGGCAGGAGCAACACCCCATGCAGAGATAGGGTCAGTCTGCTCAAAGCATGAGTGACTGTGTGTGTGGTTGGGAGGGAGGTAGCAGCGGCCTCTGCTCCTAATGATGATTACGGGGCAAATGTAAATGGCATGGGTGGTGCAGGGGAGACTTCAAATCAAGAACTAAGAAAAGGCTTAGGGGAGCAGGAGAGGGGAGAATTTTGGGATACAGGCTTCTTCTCTGTCAACTGTGCTGTGCAGATCCAGGAAAGATCCAGGCCAGCTGTCCTGGAAGGACCGATGGGGCTGCCTCTTTGGGACGCTGCCACCTCCGCTGCAGTCGGGAGGGCTGAGGAAACAGGTTCTGCTGAAACAGGCTGATTCACTGTTTCCACTCGGTCCTCGGCTGTGTTGGTGGGCAGATCACACGCCAGCCTCGTAAACTCACTCTCCGCTTGTCCATGTGACGTTTATAGCCCCACAGGGAGCTGGCTTTTTAATGAGCCTAATTTGAGACTGTAAGTAGGAGTTTGTAAAACAAACAGCGAGGGGCTTTGGGCCAAAGCCCGAAGTTTCAGTTTAAATACACAGGGTCACATTAGGGCTGTGCAGACAGGCCGAGACTCCTCTGTGCCCAGGGCAGCGAGAAGAAGGTGCTCCCCAGGGAAAGGCCCACCCTCCCAGGAGAGCTTGCTGCAGGCTCTGTCGTTCCCCCAGAAACTGCGGAGACTTAGCGGGAGACCTCCTATTTTGGTTCTTTGTGCAAAGCACTCGAGAGCCCTAGTTTTCCCGTAGGGAGGCAAGGACTCCTTCGGGGTAGGCCTATGTGTGAGCCCAAGGTTAGAAGTCAGTGCACCAAGGTCTCCAAGTGCCTTTCTGCAAAGCACAGCCCCACATCCAGCCTTAAGAGGCTTCTGGGAGGGGAAGTCTGTTATCCACAGGCACTGCATATGAAACTCAGCATCTCCCTGTAGTTTGATTTCATTTTTGAGAGCTGGTTTTCAAATTAAGATTAAGCTGGAGGGTGCCTGTTATGAGGCCTGTTAAGGTAACCTCTTTCTACGGGGTGGAAGAGGAGGCTCCTCAGTTCCCACTTGGATGCTTAGGGCTCTGTAAACCAAAAATAAAATTCTAAGGCCCCCCCCCCCACCCCAGCCATCTGAATGGACTTCCTCCTCAGCCAGGGCACTCTTAAAATTTAACCTGAAAGACAAGTTCAGGCCATGAATGGAAGTGGGGTTGGACATGCCTCATGATACCTCTCTGGCATTAATACCAACACAGTCCTTAAGTCTGAGAAGAAGCATTTATCATCTATTCTCTTTGAAGCCTGCTACCTGGAGGCTTCATCTGCATGATAAAACTCTGGTCACCACAATCTCTTATGCCACCCAGACATTCCTTTCTATTGATAACCCTTTCAACCAATTGCCAATCAGAAAAATTTCAAATCTACCTATAACCTGGAATCCCCACCCCTCACTTCAAGTTGTCCCACCTTTCCAGACTGAAGCAATGTTGTTGTTGTTTTTGTCTGTTTTTTTGGTTTTTTTGTGTTTTTTTGAGACAGAGTCTCACTCTGTCACCCAGGCCGGAAATGCAATGGCATGATCTTGGCTCACTGCAACCTCCGCCTCCTGGGTTCGAGCTATCCTCCTCGCTCAGCTTCCCAAGTTGCTGGGACTACAGGCGTGCGCCACCACAGCAGGCTAATTTTTGTATTTTTAGTAGAGCTGGGGTTTCATCATGTTGGCCAGGCTGGTCTCAATCTCCTGACCTCAGGTGATCTGCCCGCCTCAGCCTTCCAAAGTGCTAGGATTACAGGTGTGAGCCCCTGACCCTGGCCAAATCAAATACATTAAAAAATAAAAATACATTGGGGCTGAGTGCAGTGGCTCAGGCTGTAATCCCAGCACTTGAGAGGGACCCGGTAGGAGGTAATTGAATCATGGGGGTAACCATAATAGCGAGTGAGTTCTCATGAGATCCGATGGTTTTATAAGAGGCCTTTCCCCCTTTCCTTGGTACTCCTCCTTCCTGCTGCCATGTAAAGTACAGCCTTGAGGAAGTGTAAGTCAATTACGCCTCTTTCCTTTATAAATTACCCAGTCTTGGGTATTTCTTCGTAGCAGCGTGAGAACGGACTAATTCTACGCCATCTCAAAAAAAAAAAAAAAATTAAAAGTACAGATGCCTACTCAAAGGTATAGACGCACATTCAGAAGTCTAATGGTATATTATGCCATCATGTTGGTGGTGATTATCTCAGGATGGTAAAATCGTGATGATTTTTATGTTCCTCTTTTTGCCTGTGAGAATTTTTTTTTTTTTTTTTTTTAAGACAGAGTTTTGCTCTTGTTGCCCAGGCTGGAGTGCAATAGCACCATCTTGGGTCATCGCAACCTCTGCTTCCTGGGTTCAAGCGATTCTCCTGTCTTAGCCTCCTGAGTAGCTGGGATTACAGGCATGCGCCACCATACCCGGCAAATTTTGTATTTTTAGTAGAGACAGGGTTTCTCCATGTTGGTCAGGCTGGTGTCAAACTCTTGACCTCAGATGATCCACCCACCTTGGCCTCCCAAAGTGCTGCAATTACAGGTGTGAGCCACCGTGGGCGGCCTTTGTTTCTGAGATGGAGTCTTCCTTTGTTGCCCAGGCTGGAGTGCAGTGGCGCGATCTCAGCTCAGTGCAACCTCCGCCTCCCAGGCTCAAGTGGTTCTCCCGTCTCAGCCTCCCAAGTAGATGAGAATACAGGAGTGCGCCACCACGCCCAGCTAATTTTTGTATTTTTAATAGAGACAGGGTTTTGCCATGTTGATCAGGCTATTCTCAAATTCCTGATCTCAGGTGATCCACCCACCTCAGCCTCCCAGAGTGCTGGGATTATAGGCATGAGCCACTGCGCCCAGCCAATTTTTTTAATTAAAATGAACAGTGAGTGGGTGCGACCCCACAGATTGCCTAGCAACAGGTGAATGTTCGACCAGAGGATTGCTCCATGACGGGAGCTTTGAGCCCCCATGTTCAAGCTGAAAAAGGGCTAGATTTGCCGTCGCCGCCTCAAGCCCTCAGGGGACTTGGCCAGAGCCACTCTGTTTTCCGTAGTCTGAGGGGCACGGGCACAACCAGCCAGGCTGACAGTGTATTCTGAGCAGTCACGTCAGCCTTCTCCTTGGAGACTTGGGGAATCCCTTCACCTGTAAGTCACAGAAAACCTGACCTTTGGGGGCGGAACTGTGCACCTCTCAAGATTCCTATGCTGAAATTCCAACTCCCAGTACCTGAGAGTGTGACTGTATTTGGAGATGAGGTCTTTAAAGAGGTAATGAAGTTAAAGTGTGGTCATGAGGGTAGGCCTTAATTCAGTATGGCCGATGTCCTTATAAGAGGAGATTGGCCAGGTGCAGTGGCTCATCCCAGCACTGTGGGAGGCCAAGATGGGTGAATCATGAGGCCAAGAGTTCAAGACCAGCCTGGCCAACATGGTGAAACCCCATCTCTACAAAAAATATGCAAAAATTAGCCGGGCATGGTAGCATGTGCTTGTAGTCCCAGCTACTCGGGAGGCTGAGGCAGGAGGATCGCCTGAACCTGGGAGGCAGAGGTTGCAGTGAGCTGAGATCGTGCCACTGCACTTCAGCCTAGGCAACAGAGTGAGACTCCATCTCAAAAAAAAAAAAAAAAAAAAAAAAAAGGAGATTAGGACACAGGCACAGAGAAAGACCATGTGAAGACGTAGACAGAGAACAGGCCACCTACAAGTCAAGGAGGAAGGCCTCGTGAGAAACCCCTGCCAACACCTTGATCTAGAACTTCAGGCCTCTAGAACAGTGAGAAAATAAATGTCTGTTGTTTAAGCCACCCAGTCTGTGGTATTTTGTTATGGCAGCCCTAGCAAATTGATAGACAGACCAACAGGGGGTTATTTATTTATTTATTTATTTATGCAACAAGAAGTTCAGGGACAGGCAGTGTCCGGTGTCATTTAGCTGCTAGTTGAGACTGCAAGAGTGCCAGGCTCTTTCTGCCTTTTGCTCTGCCATCCTCAGCACGTTGGCTCTGGCCTCACTCCCTGAGAACAGCTTCAGCCGTAGCAGGGTCCTGCCTCCTGGTTACACAGTGGCTGGCGCTGCACCTTCTTCAAACTGTGTCACAGTCGAGGCAATAAGAAGAGCAAAAGCCCTGCCAGCCAGACAGCTGATTATCCTCTTTGATCAGGAGAAGCAGTGTTTTCCAGAAACCCGAAGTTTTGAATTGATGCCTCGTTGTCCAGAACTGTGTGGCACGGCCACAAGAAAGCCTGGGAAGATGTCTACGAGGGCTCCTGGCGTATTGCACGGCCACTCTAGACAGAACAGCATATCAGCCAGAAAGGAGAAGGAATGGAACTGGGTAGGTCACTGAGAGGTCAGCCCAGTTTCAAGTGTCCAGTGATCGTTTTCTTACTTCTTTGCAGGGAAAGATCATAGTGTCCTCCAAGATTCTGGGAATGACATAGTGACCTCTGGCAGGGATGTACCCGTCTGGGAATGAGTGTCCTACTGGGACAATAAATTAGCTTCCTTCCCTATACCTCCTCCCCCTCCTTCAGTCCCTCTGGTATTGCATATTGTTGCTCAGCCATGAGATCGCCAGGGAGTGTTTGCTTCTCATAAAGTCTGTAAAATCCCTTTGGAGTTCTTGGAGTAAATGGGGGCTTTCTGAAACATCCTGTTATTTTTCCTCCCTTGCTGATGATAACAGCACATAGCAGAAGTCCTCTTTTCAGGCTGTCCTTCCAAGTTTCTACTACAGCCATGCATTGCTTGATGACAGGGATAGGCTCCGAGAAATGCATGGGTAGGTGATTTTGTTGTGGGAACATCACAGAGTGTACTTACGCAAGCCTAGATGGTATAGCCTCCTACACACCTAGGCTATATCATATAGCCAAGTGCTCCTGGGCTACAAAGCTGGACAGCAAGTTACTGTACTGAATACTGTAGACAATTGTAACACAGTGGTACATATTTGTGTATCTAAATATAGATAAGGTAATGCATTGCACTATGATCTTGTGTTGGCTACAATATCACTAGGTGATAGAATTTCTCTTTTTTGTTTGTTGGTTTGTTTTTGGAGACAGGGTCTTGCTCTGTTGCCCAGGCTGGAGTACAGCGGCGTGATCATGGCTCACTGTAGCCTCAACCTTCTGGGCCCAAGCAATCCTCCCTCCTCAGCCTCCCACAGCTGGGACCACAGCTGCATGCCACCATACCTGGCTAATTTTTAAATTTTTTGTAGAGATAGGGTCTTGCCATGTTGCCCAGGCGGGTTTTGAACTCCTGGACTCAAGCAATCCTCCTGCCTTGGTCTCTCAAAGGGCTAGGATTATAGGTGTGAGCCACCATGCCTGGCTGGTGATAGAATTTTTCAGCTCCATTATAACTTTATGGGACTACCATCTTATATGCCATCTGTCACTAACCAAAATGTCATGCAGCACATGACTACGCCTACTACAGACTCCTCCTCTAGTATTTATCATGGTCTACTTAAACTATTTTTGTACATGTTTTCCCACCATCCAGATCAGAAAACTGGGTCTTACTCACCTCTGTATTCCTAGCACTAAGCTTGGTGTAATTAGTAGGCATGTGATGAATGTGTGGATAAGTGAATGAATGATGAGAACAGCATGGTAAATTTCCCTAGACAAATAGATCAATGGAACAGAATAGAGAGCCCAGAAATAGACCTACATAAACATAGTCGACTGATCTTGACAAAGGAACAAAGGCAAACAATGGACCAAAGATAGTCTTTTTTTTTTTTTTTTTTTTTGAGATGGAGTTTCATTCTTGTTGCCCAGGCTGGAGTGCAATGGCACGATCTCAGCTCACTGCCACCTCCACCTCCCGGGTTCAAGTGATTCTCCTGCCTCAGCCTCCCGAGTAGCTGGGAATACAGGCGTGCACCACCACCCCTAGCTAATTTTGTATTTTTAGTAGAGATGGGGTTTCTCCATGTTAGTCAGGCTGATCTCGAACTCCTGACCTCAGGTGATCCACCTGCCTCAGCCTCCCAAAGTGGTGGGATTACAGGCATGAGCCTCTGCGCCCAGCCAAAGATAGTCTTTTTAACAAATGGTGCTAGAACAACCATACATCCATATGCAAAATAATAACAGTAATAATAAATGTAGACACAGACCTTATACCCTTCCCAGAATTAACTCAAATGGATCAGAGACCTAAATGTAAAACACAAAACTGTAAAACTCCTAGAAATAACACGGGAAAAAATCTAGATGATCTTGGGTTTGATGATGACGTTTCAGATATGACACCAGACACCAGAAGCATAATCCAGGACAGGAAGAATCAATAAGCTGCACTTCATCAAAATTAGTTTCTACTCTGTAGGAGACACTGTCAAGAGACTGAAAAGACAAGCCACAGACTGGGAGAAAATATTTGCAGCAAAAGACTCATCTGATAAAGGACTGCTACCTAAAATAATACGCAAAGAACTTTTAAAACTCAACAATAAGAAAACAACCAACCAATTTAAAAATGAATCAAAGATCTTAACAGACATCTCACCAAAGATGATATGCAAATGGTAACTAAATTTGTGAAAAAGTGTTCAACATCATTTGTCATTAGGGAATTGCAGGTTACGACGATGATATTAGGAGATACCACCACACACCTATTAGAGTGGCCAGAATCCAGAATACTGATACCACCAAATGCTGGTGAGGATGTGGAACAACAGGAACTCTCATGCATTGCTGGTAGGAACGCAAAATGGTTCAGCCACTTTGGAAGATAATTTGGCAGTTCCTTACTTACTCCTGAGTATATGCTACCAATACAATTTAACAACTGCACTCCTTGGTACTTGCTCAAAGGAGTTAAAAACTTATATCTGCTGGGCACGATGGCTCATGCCTGTAATCCCAACACTTTGGGAGGCCGGGGTGGGCAGATCATTTCAGGTTTGAGTTCAAGACCAACCTGGCCAACATAGAGAAACCCCGTCTCTGCTAAAAACACAAAAATTAGCTGGGCATGGTGGCAGGTGCCTGTAATGCCAGCTACTCAGGAGGCTGAGGCAGATGAATCGCTTGAACCCGGGAAGCGGAGATTGCAGTGAGCCAGGATCACACCACTGCACTCCAGCCTGGGTGACAGAGTGAGACTCCATCTGAAAAAACAACAACAGCAACAAAACAACTTATATCTACACAAAAACCTGTGCACAGTTATTTATAGCAGCTTTATTAAGAATTGCCAAACTCGGAAGCAACCGAGGTGTCCTTCAGTATGTGAATAGATAAATTGTGGTACATCCAGACAATGGAATATTATTAGAGCTAAAAAGAAATGAGCTGATGATGCACGACAGGCAAACCTCAAAATTAGGACTTATCCCAGGAGGGTTCTTAGCTTCATCTAGGAAATAATTCAAGGGTGAGCCAGTGGTGTTAAATAGCTTTTATTGAAGTGGCAGTTTACAGTAGCAGCAAAGGTACTGTATATACCTTGTGGGTCAGGGGTATCCAATAGGCAGTGTGCCCAGAATAGCAGCTTAGAGGCAGTTCCGTACTACTGGTACAGTAATATTTATACCCACTTTTAATTATATGCAAATTAAGGGGTGGTTCATGCAGAAATTTCTAGGATGAGGCTGGTAACTTCCAGGTCATCAGGTCATTGCCATGGAAAGAGGCAGGAACATCTAGGAACATTGTCATGGAAATGGTAAACCAACCATGGCACATTGGTGAGCGTGTCTTAATGGAAAGCTGCTTCTGCCCAGGACCTGTTTTAGCTAGTCCTCAATTTGGTCCGATGTCCAAGCCCTGCCTCTGGAATATCAAACCATGCAGAGATGTGGAGGAAACTTAAATGTATATTTCTTTTCTTTTTTCTTTTTTTTTTTTTCTTTTTGAGATGGAATTTCGCTCTTGTTGCCCAGGCTGGAGTGCAACAGCATGATCTCAGCTCACTGCAACCTCCGCCTCCTGGGTTCAAGTGATTCTCCTGCCTCAGCCTCCTGAGTAGCTGGAATCACAGGCGCCTGCCATGATGCCCGGCTAATTTTTGTACTTTTAGTAGAGATAGGGTTTCACCACGTTGACCAGGCTGCTCTTGAACACCTGGCCTCAAGTGATCCACCTGGCTCAGCCTCCCAAAGTGCTGGGATTACAGGTGTGAGCCACTGCACCCGGCCTTCAATGTCATTTCTAAGTAAGGGAAGCCAATCGGAAAGGACTATGTATAGTATGATTCCAACTATATGACATTCTTGAAAAGACAAAACCATGGAGACAGTAAAGAGATCAGTGATTGCCAGGGGTTGGGCAGGGAGGGATGAATAGGTGGAGCACAGAGGATTTTCAGAGCAGACTGATATCTGCTCATCATCAACTGAGGTGTCCCTTCTTCCGGGAAGCCTTCCTTGACCACTAAGCCTGGGTAGTCTGGCTTGGAGATCCTTAGTTTGGACTCCTTGTGCTGACTGCATCACAGCCCTTTGTATCCAATATTTATTTGGCTGGCATACAGTCTTCCCTCCTCCACTAGACTGCCAACTTCATGAGGGTAGGGACCTTTATTCGCTTTTATATCCCCAGAGTATAGCCACTTCTGGTGTATTATTCGGTAATCATTACACAGTTGTTGAATAAATGAGTGAATGAATGCAGAATAAATGAGCCATCTGTGGCGAGTAAAGCACTTTTTTTTTTTTTTTTTTAATCATTACGGACCCTAGTGGCCTTTAAGAAAATAACAGAATCAGTGGCCTTGGGTCCATCCCTCCCTCCTAATAGTGATAATAACTTTTATATAGCATCTGATGGCTTTGTCTTGAAGCTATTAATAAAAATATTTTTATTTACTATATTCTTTACTGTGTGCCAAGCCTTTTGCTAAGTGCTTATTTACATAACCTATTTTAATGCTCAATCTTGTGAATTAGGAAGTATCATTAGGCCTATTATCCAGAGAAGCAAATTGTGGCTCAGAGAGGTTAAGTAACTAGTCCAGAGTCACACAGTTAGTAAGTGGCAGAGCTGGGTTTTGAACCTCATCACTCTGACTCATGCCCTTAAATTGTCTGAAGAGTCTAATGGTCAATTCCTTTTGGAATTGGAACCAAAGCTGATTGAAGCAGATTATGTTTATAAGCAGGACTCCAGTGCAGTAAATCTCTGATGAATATTCTCTGATGAATATACTCATGTTCTATTAATAAACATCTTGGCCATCTGCCCTGGGCCTTGTGATGTTTGCATCTTTTCCTTAAACTCTCAAGGAGTGACTTGTGTTTGTGCTCTTTTGATCCCTTTCTTCCTCTGTGAGCTGGCACTGAGAGGCCGCGCCCACTGCCCTCTTTCTCTCCCTGGCAGCACTGATCCCTAGCAAGGGAAGGATGCAGCTCAGCTGTCACTCCCTGCACCCACTTTGCCTCCTCTCCCTCCCTCACCCCCTGCCCAGCATTGGCAGCAACCAGCCTCCTTTCCCACCAGTGGCGATTCGGCCACTGTAGCTGTGGAATGATCACGCAGGCTCAGAGCAGTAGGTAATGGCAGGGCAGAGCATCAGCAAGATGCCACAGAAAGTCCCACTGGTGACGCAGTGCCTGAGTCATCACCACCTGGGGCCAGGTGAAGGGGCCGGCTGAGAGATACTTGGAATGAGGCATGCAGACAATGTCTCATCTACTGGTTAGCAATTTAGAATGGGTTCTCCCTGAGTTTCTTCCAAAAGCAGTATCCCATCATTTTTTGGTAAAATTTCTGTAAAACAACCAGGTTTTCCTTTCATGTACCTTTTTTTTTTTTAAACCTCTGTGAGCTCATAATGGTTGTAATATTTGTTTTGTTAAAAAGTATGACGAATAATGGGAGAAGAATCATCTAAAAGTATACCATGCAAAAATAAATTCTAGTCTCTTTATAGGTAACAAGATAATAGCGATAGTTTTGGCTGGGTGCAGTGGCCCACACCTGTAATCCCAGCACTTTGGGAGGCTGAGGTGGGAGAATGGTATGAGCCCAGCAGGTGAAGGTTGCAGTGAGCTGAGATTGCACCACTGCACTCCAGCCTGAGAGACAGAGCAAGAACCTGACTTTAAAAAAAATAAAAAATAAAGTGGTATTTTTAATATTCACTTTTTTCTTTATCTAAAAATTTAATTTCAGATAAATGTTATACCATAATTCAAATTATGGGTGTTCCTTTGCTCAGAAGAAACATTTTGTCACCTTCCTCTGCCTCTAATTACATCTCATCCCCTCTCTCATATTTCTGAAAACAGTCATTGTTCCTGTGCCAGTATGCCATATTCATTATAAAAAGTTTAGAAAGCACAGTAGGCCAGAAAGCATTTTTATGACCCTAGCACAAAGCGAACCACTCTTACTTTGGTGGCTGTTGGGAAGAAGGCTGATATTTAGGGTACTGAGTCTACGCCTGCTTCATCTCCATCCTTATTTTCTCCATTTACTCTGTGTGTGTGTGTGTGTGTGTGTGTGTGTGTGTGTGTGTGTGTGTGTTGAATGTGCTGCCTTAATAGAAAAGTGGCTCTGTGTTGTCGTTGGCTCACAGGAATTAGTGTGCTCACCCACTGTGGGTCAAGGACAGCGTATGACAAAGGACCGTGGTCATGTGGCGGACTGTTCTTTTCAAAGAGGCGGTAGTTCCAAGACTCGTGCTCCCTGGGTCACTAAGTTCTTGATGTGTTACATCAATGCTTTGGAGAGAGGCCACCCAGAATCTCTTAAAAAGTATTCTAAATAACACAGAGATCTTTTTCCACAGGAAAAAGCTTGGTAGCTTGAATGTTAGTTTTCTGCCCCACACTGCCCAATGTTGTGACTATTGCACTGGTTTTTCCAGGGTTCACCTTTAGGTTTAATTTCCTGAAATTGATCTGTTGGGTTATGCTGGCTTTTTTACTCTTTTGCAAAGAGGAGAAATGGCAGTGAACAGACGGCATTTTATTAGGTTTTTGCTTCAAAAAAATTAAACGGCAAGGCAGGATCTCTGCTAGTTTTTTACAGGCACCTAATAGGCATCATCTGGGTCTGTGTCAGAACTGATATTTACCTTAGATGAATCACCAAAATGCCAGTGAGCCAGTATTCCCGGTGGGGATTCCAAATTTGCCACACTTGTGGGGCTGTCTAGTTTTGTTTTTGAGACTGCGTCTCACTCTGTCGCCCAGGCTGGAGTGGCAGCAATCTCGGCTCACTGCAAGCTCCGCCTCCCTGGTTCAAGTGATTCTCCTGCCTCAGCCTCCTGAGCAGCTGGGACTACAGGCGCCTGCCACCATGCCCAGCTAATTTTTGTATTTTTAGTAGAGATGCAGGATTTCACCATGTTAGCCAGGCTGGTCTCGAACTCCTGACCTCAAGTGATCCACCTGCCTTGGCCTCCCAAAGTGCTGGGCTTACAGGCGTGAGCCACTGTGCCTTGTCAGGGTTGTCGAGTTTTATGGTGGTTCCTCCATCCCTCTAAATTCTCACCCTGCTGGAGCCCCTCTGAGAATTGGAGGAGCCAGCTGGAGGGGAGAGAGGCAGCTCCCACACCAACTCCACAGCAGGTGCACCCCCAGCAGGCCCAAAGGATTCCAAGGGGAAGTGAATCCAGCCCGGTATTCAGGGTGAGGTTTGCTTTGTACCACTCTTTTGTAGGAAAATGGGGGTTGCTGGCCCTGAGCACATCACCCTTTGCCAGCCTTTTATCTCACCCTGGGTTCTGTGGCCACCAGCTTCTTAGGCAGTTGTAAGTATGTGTTATTATTTCACTGTTTAACAGTGAGCTCCTGGGCCCCGGGCCTGACTTCACCAGAAGACCACCTTTTGCCAGTGGTGTTCTGATAACTTAGCCAGAATGAAGTGTTAACTGGAGCATAATTGTTATTTGCTTTTAATTTCCTGACCTTAGAAAAAGAAGGGAAGCACAGTGCTAATGGGTTGGTGAGTGCTGAAGGAAGTGTGCTGTCTCTGAGTTGGCGTGGGGAGAGCCTGGTGTTCTCCTTCTTTAGACTGAGCCAGTGTGGACTCCAGTATCAGAATCCCACCTTTGCCATTTTCTAGCTGTGGACCTCAGTCAAGTGACTCAGCCCATCTAAACTTCAGTGTCCCTCGCTGGCAAATGGAGTTAGTAATAGTACTCTACTGCGAGGGTCTTTTTGGGGTTTCAAATGCTCGTTCATCCAATCCCTGGCAGAAAGGACCTACTCAGTGCATGGTAGTCCATGTCCATTTATTAGCCATGGTTAAAACCTGCTTCTCTGGCTGGGTGCAGTGGCTCTTGCCTGTAATCCCAGTACTTTGGGAGGTCGAGGCAGGTGGATCACTTGAGATCAGGAGTCCGAGACCAGCCTGGCCAACATGGTGAAACCCCGTCTCTACTAAAAATACAAAAATTAGCCAAGCATGGTGGCGGGTGCCCGTAATCCCAGCTACTCGGAAGGCTCAGGCAGGAGAATAACTTCAACCCGGGAGGAGGAGGTTGCGGTGAGCTGAGATTGCGCCACTGCACTCCAGCCTGAATGACGGAGTAAGACCCTGTCTCGATAAATAAAACCTGCTTCTCAAACTCCCCCTTATCTTTCCCTGTCTCCCAGCATTTTCTCCCCATTTGAACTTTTGGGCCTCACAGTATCATGGTCACGTCTTGAGATGGGTTTTGCCCAAGTATTAAGTGATCTTTTGATTTTTTTTTTTTTTTTTGAGACAGGGTCTCACTCTGTTACCCAAGCTCTGTCACCCAGGCTGGAGTGCAGTGGCGCAATCTCAACTCACTGCAACCTCTGCCTTACAGGTTCAAGCAATTCCCCTGCCTCAGCCTCATGAGTAGCTGGGATTACAGGCACGTACCACCATCCCAACTAATTTTTGTGTTTTTAGTAGAGACAGGGTTTCACCATGTTGGCCAGGCTGATCGCAAACGCCTGATCTCAGGTGATTCTCCTGCCTTGGCCTCCCAAAGTGCTGGAATTACAGGTGTGAGCCCCCGTGCCTGGCCTGATTATTCCTGATGAATCACTTTACGTGGATGATTGACAGCTCCTGGGGCATATTCCATTCCACTTCAGGTTTTTCCTCTTATTCCCTTCATCTTGCTCTTGTCCCAACACCCATCCCCCCAGCTTGTCTGAACTTAGAATGTCATGTGGAATACTATTCAGTGAAGGGTCTGGGGGCATTTTTTTTTTAAAGAATTGACTGTCCTGGCTGGGATGGTGGCTCACACCTATAATCCCAGCATTTTGGGAAGCTGAGGCGGGCAGATCGCTTCAGCCCAGGAGTTCTAGACCTGCCTGGACAAGATGACAAAACTCCATCTCTCCAAAAAATACAAAAATTAGCTGGACATGGCAATGTGCACCTGTACCCCAGCTACTCAGGAGGCAGAGATGGGAGGATTGCTTGAGCCCAGAAGGTTGAGGCTGCAGTGAGCTGTAATCCCATCACTGCACTCCAGCTTGGGTGACAGAATAAAACCCTGTCTCAAAACAAAAAGAAAGAATTGACTGTCCTTACACCCCATTTGGGTCTCCCTGAAAACTATTCATGCTTCAACTTTTCTGCACTTTGTTCTGGCATGACTAATATATAACAACTGGGCGTTAAGTGTACTATATATAAAATTCCCGATCAGAGAATGGAAACACTTAAAAATAAAAAAATTTAAAAAAGGGTTGGCTTATGTGGGCTATTTGGAAACCATTCAGTGGGGCAGTATAATTTTTATTTTCAGAAGCTTATGGATTGCACCCCACCCAAGCTTCCCGCGCGCCTAAGGCTGGCAGAAGACGCCCTGCCAAGTTTCCTTGCAAGGGCAATAAAGAAGTAATCCTCTGCCCTCTGGTTTTCCTTTCAAAGAAACTGGGGACAGGCAGTGGTCTTGGCTGCTTTGGCCATGAGCTTTCCTGAGCCGGGTAGCTGGTGGTCTAGTGGGGCCATTGGCGGCAGGTGCACAGATGGTGCTACACTCACTGTCCCGTTGCCCCAGAAAGAACATTTACAAGTCTGGGGAGAGCACTGGTAATGGTTGCTGAGTTTGGAGGACAGTTACGTTACAGTCTTGGTGGCTTTTTGATGAATGGTCAGAAAAACTTAACTATAAACCTATCCGATTTTACACAGAAAGGACATCTTTTTTTACATTTAAAGTTGTGTGTGTGTGTATGGGGGAAAGTGGTGGTGTCACAGCTCTGGAGGAAATTAAACCACAGGAAATAGTAATAACAAGGTCTCTGTGTTCCCACTGTTGACAATTCACAAGTTAAATGGTGGAATGAGAAGGGATAAAAAGGATTTCAGGGGTGCACTTGAGTGCTGTCGCACACGTAGGGGTCAGAGTTAGAATCCCAGTGCTAGGAGGACTTGAGAAGCCATAGATTCCACCCCCATGGTTTACAGAGAAGGGAATGAAATCCCCATCAATTTGGCCTTTGGCCTAAGCTCTGCTTCTAAAAACCCTTTAGAAGTCTGGCTTGTCATCCCAAAGTGCAGTCCACCAGCTTCTGTCAGCTTGGAAGAGACAGCGCCTCTGCAAGCTGAAACTCAGCTCACTTCCTGGTTGGCAACTGGCAAGAAGGCGGCTTCCCAGTCTTCTGAGAACTGGGTTTCCCTTCTAACTCAGTGGCACCCTCTCTGGGCCCTGGTGAAGAATCACTTAGAAAAGAAGCAGGCTGCTCTCCTCCAGAGTTCCACCCATAGCCCTACCGTTGACCCTACTCCCACCCCTACCCCTCACCCCCACCCCTCAAACCCACCTCTACCCCTCACCCGTATCCTCGTCCCAACCCCACCACCCTCCACACCCACCCCCATCCCCACCGCTACCCCTCACCCCCATCCCC